>NC_138829.1:0-221766 GCF_965183815.1 Platalea leucorodia | reverse complement strand
AGGAAAGGAAAGGAAAGGAAAGGAAAGGAAAGGAAAGGAAAGGAAAGGAAAGGAAAGGAAAGGAAAGGAAAGGAAAGGAAAGGAAAGGAAAGGAAAGGAAAGGAAAGAGTTTAGATTTCACAGGATTAGGTAGGAGAATTAATTGCTTTGAACTCTACAGAGCTCGTGATCATGTGGAGCCTTTTACATGAGAAATACTTCTGTCTTCTCACATGTATGAAGTTTTACTCCCAGAGTGCAGGATAGGCCCAATTCTGTGTGCAGAAATAATAAATTAGTTAAATGCACTGATTCTACAGTGGTTCTGTGTCCACTCATCCTAAGAAATGGATATCGATAGATAAAATACGAGACTGGAAGGTCACCCAGACTCCTGAGACAAGTCATGCCATGCATCAGAACCGTTATGGAACAAGAGTACCCACAAATAACATTAATTTCTTAAATACTTCTAATTAACTAAAAACCTTGGCATATGTGAAAACATATTTCTTTTTTTTTAAAGTGCTGTACCTTTTGTAGCAAATACGGGGGTGGGGGGGGGTGGGGGTGTTTGTCCTTTGAAGTGTGTTTTCAAAAAGACAATTTCTATAGCTTTCTGACATTTTTAAACATGTCCTGTTATAGGTTTCACTCTTTTTTAAGATAGTTTCATTACTTTCTATGAAAATGTTTTATCTTGAAGTTAGAAAATGTGTAGCCCAAGAACAACTGAAGATAAGTTACTCAGTAGAAACTGTATAGTAAAACTGCCCAACAACAACATTAGGTCCCTTACAACGCTTCAGACTGGGGTATGCATGGTTTGTAATACTTGTTATTTTCTTCCCTTAGATGAAGCACTGCCTAGTCTCACTAATTCTGGGTCCTCACAGAACTCCTGAGTCACACAGAATCTTGCTTATTTGGAGGTGTCTTGTTTTCAAAGATGCAAGTATAAGACCTGAAAACACCCCTGAGCCCAAATTATAGCGGTGGAGAATGTGGGAACTGTTGGAGAAGAACAAAGATAGCTATACCTAGAAAAATACATGCTATTAACATTTTTTTTCTCTTAGCATCTAAATTTTTCTCTGTCTGGAGATTATCACTTCTGTCCAATCTATTATTAAACACTTGTCACATTTTGCCCTTAAATGGCAGAGCCATCTTAGTGGGTGCTGCGATTTCTGCTAGGGCCAGCTCTTGCTCTGTATTCGTTTCTTACGTCCTTCATTCCACTCTAACCTGGCAATTACCAAAGCTTTGCTGAGACTCCATCCATAAACGCTGCTTCTCACTGGGATGGGCACATGCCTGGAACAGTTTCCACTTCGGTATTCTGGCACCAAACCCCTGGTCACAGTCAGGGAATGGAGACTTGAGCTCAAACAAAAATGATTCTTAAGAAGTTGTGGTAAATTCAAATTTACATGCAGGGTAAGCTTGAGGCAAAAGTCCATGCTAGTTCTTTCTAAATGCGCGTTTCCCTACTTATGCCTGCTACATCTCATGTTGGCCATCGCATCAGTTTGGAAAATAGCTAGTAACGTCTCCAAAGGGACGAAGGGACAGTGCTGTCCTGGGATGGGGCTCCCCCTGTTACCTTCAGCTGCCTGCAGCCCGTGGCTCTGCTTGGGCTCCTTTGGCAGCTGCAGGAAAGAGCAGACAGGTCCATCGGGGATCCACCTCTCCAGTCTCAGTTCACGGACAGTGTATTTCCACCAGCTGCTGCAGTAACAGGCTGCCCCTTCACCAGGGACCTTCCCAGTGCTGGGCACGTCACCCTGCTGGGGCACTGCCATCGGCCTCAGCCTGCAGCCGTGGGGGAGCCTCCAGGAGCGGGCCCCGCTGCTGAGCTCTGGCCATGGTCCCTCGGGGTGCTCAGCACCCGGCCCTGGCCACAGTGCTGGGGCGTGGGTGCTAAGCCGTACTGGCGGAGCCAGGGCTCTCGCAGGGGCTGCAGGGACAGCGATGGGAGAGTGAGAGCTGCCGAGCAGAGCAGGAAGGGAGAGCCAGGGAAGCAAAGTGGGCAGGGAGTGTGGGGAGTGGAGCTGGACGTGCTTGCTCGAGGCACTCATGCCTCGTCAGCCCCACAATCGCCAAGGTCAGGCACTGCGACACTGGGGCTCCCGTGGGGCCAACGTGCCAGAGCACCCGCTTCCTCCCCACCACACCCCCTCCAGCCCTTGAGCTGGGATGGACTGGACGATGACAAAGAGGACAGGGGAGTCTCTGAGCCCCCATCGCCTCCCGAGCCCCACCAGCTCAGACACAGGTTAGGTGTGCTGTAAAGGCCAAACACTGCAACAGCATCCACTGCTCTCCAGTTGGCTTTGGTAGGCAGGAATTCTTATAACCTCGTGCATGAAGCAGGTAAGGGAATCACTTCAGCGTCAGGAGAGGGCTATGTTTCAGTGAAGCTGTCTGGAAGTCCACACTAGCATGTGTCTAGAATTACTCAGGATCTAAATTAGGTCACAGCCAATTACTGACTGCACGGTGGAGACCTTGGTGCTGCAGAATGGCTGAGCCTCTGGAGAGAAAAGCCAGAATTCAGAAGATGATATATCACTGCTTGTGTCCCGTACGGCCATTTATCTCCAGTTAAGACATGAATAATGCAGTGAAAATTTTTCTGCTGACCAGCACAATTTCTTCACCTCCCCATCCTGAAGTCTGTTAATTGTACTCCCAAGTATGTGGAAAAGAAGGAGAGTACTTGGGGGCTGTCAAAGTTCAGGAATTAGTTCTGCTTGCCCAGAATGTGACAAGTCAAAACCATCTCACACATGAAGCGAGTTGAAGCCAGACTAAAAAAATACAAATGGACATGATAATTTAAAGTCTTTTAATAACTGACTGCTATTTAATGAAAGTGGTTTTCACCCATTTGTCTCGCTTCAGCAGCAGTGCAGCCAGCCAAATCTCAGTCACTGGCCTCATCACCCTTTAAACAAGTGCATGGTTCTCTGCCAATACTGCCACACTTGCCTTTTCTGTTCCTTTGGTTTGACAAAATTTTGAAAAAGCCTTTTTAGGAATTTGTGAAAAGTCATTAAAAAAGCAACACTCCAGGACTATTGGATTAAAAACCTGAATGTCAGATCGTAGTCATTGCAAATCATCACCACACAGCTGTTTACTGAGAAAACTTCTACAAACACACACACTCAACATCTGGGATAGTATTCACAGCACTATGTTCATCATTTGAAAAACAAACCCTTCTAGTTGGTTAATGTTCTACACATGGATTTCCCAGGGCCAGTGCCGTTGTCATCCACGTTGATGATTAGACGCTTTGGCTTCCGTCGTGTAACACAGCCCTTGTACTCTTTGGACAAGATCACACTAACAGCAGAGCTGGGCTGGGAGATGGACCCATGGCCGGGCTGAGGTGCCCCATGCAACTGCTCTCAGGACTGGTGCTGGTGCAAGTGGATGTAAGGAGTCTGTCTGTGACGCATCTTTGCACACTTCATGTAGAACTGCTCATTGTGGTACCACTCTGCTCAATGCACTGTTTATTAAATTTTTCTTTTATATTTAAGCACAAACGTGTGGTTAATTTGCCTTGAGAGGTACCATAAGAATTCCCTAACAAGATTTACCAAGAGAAAGACACTGCACAGTCTGGCACATTCTGCTGTCCCTTGCAGCTGGGAGGTGGATTGCTGCATACCCCCAGGAAGCCCTCAGTTCTCTGGGTGGTAGATGTCTTCACTGACTGCTGGTCTGCTCTTGAACCAAGGATTTATCACACTCCAGGGAGCTGACACTTGTGTTGGAGTATTCAAAGGCGTATTATCAGACAGTTAAAACTGAAATAATATTCAAAAGCATAGATTTAGATAAACAAAACAAAATTGCAAACAGACAAAAACACTGCACAACACAACTGCTAGGCTGAGCAGCAAAGATCCTCCCTAGCAGCTTGAGCAGCTCAGCTCACTTGCAGCTCTGCAAGCTATGCTAGCCTGGCACAGCCCGAAACACTTATGACCAGCACATGTCCCAGTCTTCACACATGCCCGGCTGCAGGGAAGGGTGCATGTCCCCCCCTCCGTGCCTGCAGTCAGGCTGCCAGGTACCATGCAGCCAGCGGGTGTGAGATGGTGAACTCGGTGCTTTTCCAGGGACAAAATACAGATCTGTCCCCCTAACCCATCCACAGTAGGACCAACCACTGCTCGGTGATGGCAAGAAGGCACTGTCCTACAGTTACACGGGGAAAGCATAAATCAGCATAAGTTTGGTGACTTGGGCATTGCCCTTTTGCATCAGTCGATGGTCTAACTCAACCTGAAATACACTTATGCAGTAACATTTTGACCACTACAGGAAAGAGGAAGGTCCAGTCTGAGAGGGGTGACCAGCATCCATAACTGCTCATCCACTCAAGACTGCGTGTCTGCATGTGAACGTGCACGCCTGGAGAGATCTTAGTGTGTTGCACTAATTAATGTATACACCACACTTTACAGAACACTGATCACTAAATCAGATGTCATAACACATTTTAAAACTAATTCTCTGCTCTTCTGACCTGTCGTGATATTTTCCCTCTTTATAAATAAATGTCTCGAATAGAAGAGCAAAATATCAGCCATGTAATAAAAGTTGCTCAGAGACTCAGAACTCACTGAATCGCCCACAGAGTTGTCTTGTCTCTATTTCCTTTATTTGCACCAAGATTTCCCTAAACCCTTCATCTTTCATAGAACAGGGATTCTTTACATTGCAAAACTGCAAAAAGCAAATTAATTGGAGACTGACATACTGAGCCACAGCTGAGTTTGAGTTTGATAGCATTGGTAAGGAGCTGAGAACTTACTTGGTGAAGTTAAGATAAAGGAATACACACAGAATAAAACTGCATTGTTTGAGTGGTTATTGTAATACTTCTTCATGGAGTTACATAGAAGCGCAGCAATAAGGACGTTGTTGTAAAATAGGAAAAGAAACAGCATATATCTAGATGAAGACATGGCAGAAACTGGCTTTAGGGCAAATGAATAAACAAAGAGAGGATGGATGTGCAGAAAGGTTATAGTCAAATGAACTGTTAATAACTGGTTAAAGACAGCTGATTTTCAGCATTCTTGTGGCTTTCAGAGATAAGAACTGCTGCTGAGCACATCAAGACTGACACAAAAGAGAGAAAAAAAAACTTTGAAGGTTTCTACTTAATATTTTTAGAATTCTTTTTAACCTTCTTTTCAGCCGTTCAAATTTGGTAAGAATGTATATATTTCAAACACTTTGTAACACCACCACTTACTTCCACTGCTGCCAGCTCTGTAGGTTACTAAAGGAAAATAAATTTCCTAATTCTAACCAGACAACCATAAAAAACTCATAACAAGGAACATACTGGGAATGTTAGGCATTGAAATGGCTTTTATGTTTTTGTTAAAATTTTCACTGGATCTACCACAACTGGATATTTTTTATTCTATGACTGCAGGTCTAAAAAACTTGGCCACTACACACACATGTGCGTGTGTGTGTGGTTTTGTGTGTTTGTGTGTACACATACAAGGAATCATAAGGGCGTGAATTCAAGCAATGGAGAATTCCTCTCTCTCAGTTCTGCAGATCCATAGATAGATCTTTCCAGAAGACAGCTATGCTGACAACTGAAATCCTACCAATAATTTCTCTGGAGCACTATTTGACTAGAGTCATAAAGGCTAGACCTTGTATTATTCATTAATAAAAAAGTCTCCTGCATTAATACATCAGAGAATAGAGGCTTCCCTTCACCTCTGGACATTTCTGCAAACACTGAAAGGAGTGGCTAAACCTGCTTGGAAAAATTGTTCAGTGTGACTGAGACAAAGGCACGCAGTATGGGGCATGAGGGGTAGGCGCCGCCGCTCACCGGGTCCTTCTGGGCTCTCCGGCCACAGGCAGACTGTGCCAGCGAGGGCAGGGCTCCCACCTCAGCCAGAGCTTGCTCTCAGTTAACCCCGAAGGCTGGCTTTCTCTTGTGGTTTCACCCCAGTGGGCAGCTCAGCCCACACGGTCGCTCACTCACTCCCCCACAGCGGGATGGGGGAGAGAATCGGGAGGGTAAAAGTGCAAAACCTGCTGGGTTGAGATAAAGAGAGTTTAATAGGTAAAGCAAAAGCTGCGCACACAAGCAAAGCAAAATCAGGAATTCATTCACTGCTTCCCATGGCAGACAGATGTGCAGCCATCCCCAGGACAGCAGGGCTCCATCGTGTATGACAGTTGCAGAATCACAGAATGGTTGAGGTTGGCAGAGACCTTTAGAGGTCATCTGGTCCAACCCCCTTGCTCAAGCAAGGCCACCTAAAGCCAGTTGTCCAGACCATGTCTCGACAGTTTTTTAATATCCCTAAGGAGGGAGACTCCACAACCTCCCTGGGCAACGTGTGCCAGTGCTCGGTCACCCACTAGGTGATTTTCAGGGTTCTTTGCTTAGGAAGAGAAACACCATAGCTCTGAACGTCTCCTCTTCCTCCTCCTTCCCCAGCTTTTATTGCTGAGCACGACGTCCTATGGTCTGGGACATCCCTTGGGTCAGTTGGGGTCAGCTGTCCCAGCTGTGCCCCCTCCCAGCTCCTCGTGCACCCCCAGCCTGCTCGCTGGTGGGGCAGGGTGAGGAGCAGGACAGCCCTTGACGCTGTGCAAGTGCTGCTCAGCAGTGACTAAAACCTCCCTGTTATCAACGCTGTTTTCAGCACAGATCCCAAACATAGCACCATGCAAGCTACTATGAAGAAAATCAACTCTATCCCAGCCAAAACCAGTACACTTTCCAAGAAGGAAATTCTGCTTTATGAGAAAATTGCTTTAATAAAACAATTACAAACCAATTTAATTACCTTGTCTTTGTTATGGCCTAATAGCAGAGCCTCCTCTGGAACAAAAAGAAGGCAAGACACTTCAAAATATCTCCCAGCTCAAGATGGATATCCCAGAGCCCCCACAGGAATCATACTGGGCTTGTGGATCCTCTACTCATCTTCAGACAGGGGTTTTGTTTGAATGGGTGTTTTCATCTCATTCTTCTTAATCTGTATTCTTGTGCTGTGTTGATAGGATTTAAGATCTAATAAACTTTCATCTTGAACTTTTCTATGACAACGGCACCCAGATCTTCCCTTGCCTGCATGTCTGAGCAGCTTTCCACGTGATGTTTTCAATGGCCTTTCAGAAATGCGTGTGCTTCACTGGGACAAGTAAAAACCTCCATTTCACCTGGACTGTCTGCATGAAGAGGTAGGTTTAGGGGACACAGAATTCATGACTGAACTTCAGTTTTGCTGGGCATCTTGTCTGAGGAGTAAGCCAAGCAGCTGTCTGCATTAGGAGAGGCAGAAAGCCCTGCTCCCCTGCTGCCTGCCCCAGCCTCTGCCCACCCAGCCCTGCGTGGCAGCCGGCAGCACCGCCTGGGCGCTCTGGCCCTTCTGTGCCTGGGAGCCCACGCTGCAGCCGACGGGTCGCAGCGCTCCTGAGCACCGGTGGCCCCACGGCAGCCCTGTCTCCTCCCCGCTGAGCTTCCCTGCCAGGCTTCCCTGCAGCCTGCACCTCCTGCCCAGGTGTGCTCTCTGGGACACCAGTAGTGCTTCCCAGGATAAGGAGTTTGAGATACAAGTGCCTGTTCCCACCAGCAGACAGGGCTGGCCCCCAGCTGCCCTCATTCACCCAGCACCCAGGACCCACGGGGAGGGCCCATGGCACCCCACAGCACCTGCAGCCCTGGGTATGCCGTAGCCTTTGTACAGCTCCCCAGATGCCTCCTCCCGCCACTGCAGGGCAGCTTTAGCCTCTGTTCCTAGGCACGGGGACGGGCGCTGGCAGAAGTGATGGACCCGGGCTGCGGGTCCCCCTGGGACCCTCCCACCGGTTTGGCTGCATGCTGGCTGGAGGACACCAAGCAGGTGAGTCATAACCAGTGTGGAAAACAAGGCAGAAATAAAGAGCGTGTTTCCTTCCTTTATTAACCCTCCTTCCTAATCTGGACGTACCTAAGTAGCAAAAGCCTGAATTTGCCACCAGGTCTCAGCTTCGAGTTCAGGGTTTTTTCAGGGCAGTAATTTCCAGAGCAATAAGAAAGCCTCATTGTCTTAAGAAAAACAGGTCTGAGCCTATCTTAAAATTACACACTTTTATGTATAATCATTTTGACCTGTCTCCCTGACAAAAAAGGATTTATCTGAAAATCCTGAAGGCACTAAAAACTGTTGTGAGTAGGGATGCTGAGCACACTGGTCAGCAAGATGAATGAACCTAGTCAGGCTATGAATAACACCAGAAGGATGTTATTAAATTAATACTTGGGGAATGCACAGGAGAAGGCAGGCTTCTGCTTACTTTTCTAATTTTTTTCCCTGTTTCTGATTTCCCTGCCAACAGAGCCAAAGACAGATCTTTGCAAATGGTTTCCTGCAATTTTCTCTTAAAAATGAATGGTGTTTTACTTAGGAGGCAATAAAATGCCATGGGATATTATATGTGGCACATTGGTTGGGGGTGCACGCATGCATTGTCATCAAGAAAACAAACAAAAAAACACAAAACTCCCACTCTATTTTTATCTGGTTTCTTCCCATGCCCTTGGACTCAGAGAAATACAGTCTGTTCTGTCCTTGACGCAGTAACTTTCTGGAGGAGACATTCAGCCATTGTCTGTCTGGAATTGTTTCAGCAACTTCTCTTGCTTTTACTTTCATTTTATATGATGCTTTCCAGAAGTCATATTTTTATGTCTTCTCAGAAATCTAGTTCTCCCGTAATAGAAAATCTTTCACTAAACCAACTATTTGTTTCAGCCAGCTGTTTTATTTCCATTCTCATCCATTTGTTCTCTTTATACAAATGGAAGCAAGAAATGAAATGAAAACTGTAAAGCTGACAAATACCAGCTATCACAGTGCAGATTAAGAGCATCACAACAACTTATTTTTTACAATGAGCGTTGAGGCAATAAAGAGTAAATTTAAACCAAGTAGTGGGAAAAGCGCTCTGTATCTTCTCTTTTCTGACCTTAACCCCTTGTCAGAGAAACAACCAGAGGCCATTTTTTTCACTAAAGAAAAACCACAAGTGTTTTTCTGGGGTAAGCGCTCTGACCACAGCCGTCTGTGCGGGTTCAAACACAAAGCTCCCTGCTCAGACACTGACGACTGTAACGTAACCTCTGCTTACCACCGCTCCATGCGTCCCCATAACTGTTGTCCTTGCTGTGCACGGAGACCTCAAGGAGGGGCATTCTGCACCCTCTGGGAATTATCACCAGTGCTTTCAGTCTCCTTGGCTGTTGGATAGCCAGCTCAACACATTTTTCCCCTGTGATATCCACATCTTCCTTTCTTCTAACGGGGTTTGGGTTGGTTTGCCATGGTTTGTTAACTCAGGAGAACAACATGTATTTTAACTGTCTTGGCTGTGAATGTGTTACAGGAATCGTCCCTCTATGAGCCTGGAAAGCCAAAGACTGCACGGCTGGTGAGGAGTCGGTGGGAGAGCAGGTTGACAGCAGCTCTGCAATGCAAACACATTTCTAAACCAAGGATGTTTTGCTGTAACTCAAAGCAGACAGAGAGGGGATGTGTCCCGGGTTTGTGTAAAGCTATATTTCCTTTGAAATCAGGTTGTGTTCTCTATTTTTTCCATCAATATATTTGGTTGCATCAAAAATTGTTAAAAGGAAAGCAGAATTTGACTGGCTGAGAAAGAGATAAGCCACTGTTTCTAGATCTGTTCAGACCAGGGAACAGTGGATGAAATCCACTTTAAACTGGTGTTTTAAAGCCAAGCAAAGTGAAAGCCCTTATATCTCCAGCGAGATATACTAAAATGTTATAAAAATGTATAACATTTTTGTTATACTAAAAATGTTGATTCAGAGCAAAATGTTAATAATCTCCAATTGTTTATAGTTGCTTCTGAGCTTATCTTTCAAGTGAAAACAACTGTTCAAACAAACCTTGAGGAGAAACAAAGTGAAGAGCTGAATGAATAATTAATGAAACCGCACTGAGTGTTACAGGTCTTCTGGATGGAGTTGTTTGTTCTTGGCCCCCAATGCGACTTACTCTATATTCTTGCAACTAGAGCTGATATTAAATGTATTTATGCATGTGTGCGTGTGTTAGTACATTTTCTTCCCAGTTTCATTTAATTACTGTGTTTATGAGACAGCTTTCATGCCAGGATACAAAACAGGAATGTTCCTCGGTCATATTCATGTGACCATGGAGCACTGGATGTGACAGAGAGTAATGCGAAGAGTAAAAAGATTTTTTCCCTCTTTTGAACACAAAAATATTTCTGTCTTATTACTAGATGATTATTAGCTTTTCAGCAAGAACGATATGGTCATGCAAAGACTCCTCTTTTCTTCCTTACTTTGCTGTCAAAGTTTCCAAACAGCCTCATCTGAGTGAAGGATGCTCTTTCCTTTCCAAGTACTACAGGAGCACTGAATTTCATTTATTATTCTATCTTCAGGAGCTCAGGAGACAGCAGCACACGTTCCTATGTTACAAGAGATCACATGCTAATGAACAGCATTATACATTTATGAACCAATTATCATATTTGAAAGACGTCTAGATGTGGTGCTTAGGGACATGGTTTAGCGGTGAACTTGGCAGCTCTAGGTTAATGGTTGGACTCGATGATCTTAAAGGTCTTTTCCACCCTAAACAATTCTACAATTCTGTGATTTTATGCTTCTATATTTACACAGGACAAGTGCATCCTACATTTAATTATAATTTAAAGTCTCACTTGAATAAGCCTGTGTTTGAAGCAAAGCCCAGTGCACCCTATTAGCATTTTGCAACTGAAAGTCAAGACACCTGGCCAAATGTGTTTTGTAGCTTCCTTTTCTAGCGCTGTCCATAATATTAGCAGGGGTAAGTCCTAACCTGTGTAGCAAAGGGGCTGACTTGCCCTGATTCAGTAAGTGCTTCTCGTTTCCCCCGGGACATCCTCCCCAGCCTGCTTCACACAGACGGTGCTGCCTCTCACTGCTGAGCTCCCCATCAGGCATGGTTAGGAATAGGTGACAGAGCCAGCTGTGTCCTCCGCAGGCCTGGTACACAGAAAATAAATGCCAGGTACCCAGGTACCATAAAATTGCCAATTTCAAAATATCAACTGTTTATTAAAAGTGCAGTCTCTCTCCCTCTCTTACCCGACAGCTACAGTAGGAGAAAAAGGAAAGCAATTATTAACCTTAACTTTCTTTATATGTGAAGCTGATGCACATATGGGACATTGTTCTCTTTGGACTGATGAATAAAAATGCTGACTGGGCAGATGTTATTTGCCTGGTATTTCTACCTCTCAAGACTCACAAGGATCTCTTAGAGCAGAAGCATAAATGTCGTGCATTACCGCAAAGGCCTGTTTGGGACAAACGTTGCTATAAACCAAAGGTAGAGAGTGCTCTGCTTTGGCCAGTTGTAATGCATGCCCCTGTATTCCCTCAATATCATTCTTCAAATAATTCCATTCAGATCTAATTAGAAATTCACAGAAAATAACCTTTTATGAACCCGGGCTGGTCAGTATAATAAGTAGAGACGTATATTCTCTGGGTAGCCCTTGATAAATGAATACTAAAATGCACATCTGACATCTGGAACAAGAAATTGCTAGCTATGTTTTCGTGATGCCTATCGTATCTGAAAGCACTCTCTTGGTCCATATTTTTGTCACAGTGTTAATATTAAGTATTTACAAAATCACATGAAGAATGGCATAACCATAGTGGGAAGGTCCTTTGCTGCCATAAATCAGCATGCGTCTATTCACGCCAGAGGTGAGTCTTTGCTTTTATAATATCTTTTGTGTGGAAGGAAAATAAGCTGCCTCTCAGTGCGTGTAGCGACCCAGATGTATAACCTCCCCCTTTACTGGCCAAAGCCGTGAGGGTGAGCACTAACTAGCAAGTCTCCCACCTCGGGACCCGGGCAACTCAGCAGCTCCACTCGCACCGGCGGCAGCTGATCACTGCCTCCATACGTCAGCCGTCTCTGCATTCTTTGCACATGTTGGACCATACCACATGCTTAATGGTTTCAGCCTCTGTTTCCAGTCCTTTTCATCAACATACCAATCCAAAATATTTTCTCTTCCCATGTAAGTGGTGTTCTGCCTGTGTAACTTCCACAGCCACCTTCGCTACCCATCTACAAGGAGTATAGATGAACAATTATTTTTAAAAGTCTTTTAAAACAGTCATAAATGAGTCATTCAAACTAACAGTGTCACAGGGAAGCCTGGTGCACACATCTGTCTGGAAAATTCATGGGTACCTGAGAACAAAGAATCATAATATTTGGCTCTGAAATTAATAATATTTGCTTCTTCTGCTACTCCTTCTACTGAAATATTTTCTGTTACATTATTGGTAATGCCTGGATGAGGAATGGAGCAACACTTTAATTTTCTCTAAGGCAGACTATATATTTTAAAAGCTCTATAAACATGAGTTTTCCAAAGCACAGTCATTGTTCCTGTAGGCATTAATGTTGCAAACCAAGTAATAAGGATTCAAGCACTAATCAAAGAATTCAGAATTGCAATTTGGTAACAAACAACCCGAAGCCCAAATAGCTCTTAGCACTAAAAATAAATCCAGGCTTGTCTGGGATCTCCATGGAGCTTTGTACCTCCCAGACCATAAATATTCTTCCATTTCAGCTTTCAAGTTATTTGCTGTTTAGGCTACTACAACATCTGTGGGAGAACCTTCCTGGGTAGAGGAAGCTAATAGGTTTGTAGAGCTTCTGGTTGGTGAGGTCTAGTGATACCTGCAGAGCAAGCTCTGCTTCCAAAAGCCAGCCCAGTAAGTTTTCCCAATTTATTACTCTAAAGTGTTTTTAATTGAATCCACTGAAAAAATTTAAGTAGAAGAGCAAGACATGAAAAATACAGAAAGACAGGGGAAACTACAGCAAACCAACTGTTAGCTAGGCTGAAGATGGTACAAGAGCAGAGTTACTAAGGTTTAATTCAGTGTTGCCAGAAAGCAGTGACCACCGCTGCCACTATCTGCAATGAAATTACAGCAGCCAGAGCTGGTTTGTGCACAGGGTGGGCGATGCCCCGAGATGTGGTGCTGCGGTCACGGGTTCTCCTGCAGCAGCAGGTGCCGGTGGCACTGGGATGTGCCTCTCTCAGCACGTCCATGACGCCTGAAGAAACGCGAACCTGCCTGCGGCCGCTTGGTGCAGAGAGGGGTCTGCCAGGGGAGGATGCCGCAGGACAACGCCTGGCTGCCACCTCGAATGGCATGGGCTCTGCCGGCAGCGGCAGTCAGCTCCGGGTGAGTGGTGGCAGGGGCAGGTCACGCCGTGCTGGCAGCTCCTGCCCTGCCGGGCGCGGGGTCTGCGCCGTCTGGACGGTGTACCACTCAGCCTGGGTGCTCCAGACCTAGCGAGTCTTTCACTAACGGCAGGTTTGCGGGTGAGCGGGGCTCCAGGACTGCTCACTTCAGTTCCGTCTGGCTAATGAAACAGCGTTTGCCATGTCACCCAAGGTCAGGCCCCGCTAGCCAGCACCAAGCCCGTGCTCCTTCCAGCAGTCCTTCTGAGAGTGTGCCATACCTGGTGTCCTATAACACCTCTCATTAAGCTGTTTCTTTAGGCAAAAGGAGAAAGTTGAAGGGATGTTAGGGTTGTGGGGCTAACTTTTCAAACAGGGAGCTTTGGTCCAGAGCCCCAGGAAAGGTTACCGAGTTGAGTCAGAAGTTTTCAAGAGAATGAAAATGAAGCAAAGTCTTCAAACTGCCCTATAATAAGGGGAAAATCCTGCATGGCTGCACAGCTGAGTGCTGCCTGTAACACAGCTCTGAGGGCACCGAGGTCCTGGCCTCCCTGCCCGCCTGCCCTCAGGCAGAGGTATGAGTTGAGCTACAGCCCTGATCATCTGTACTTAAAAAGCACTTTTGCTGGAATTTCCCAAAGTATAAAACCTCTGCTTGTAGCTGTATTTTAATTTGCTAAGGAATATCAGCTTTTCTCTTCTCAGAGCTTTTTGCTCTGTGACTAAACCCCAAGAGAGGTCAGTTGTGCTGATGGTTTTTCAGACAGGAATGGGATAGTCTGGCCCCTTCCCCTTGACACCTCTTTGCTGAATTCCACACTATTGCCCTAATAACCATCCCATGACACAATGACGAGTAAAAATACTATATAGTTTCATTAGAATAATCTCCAAAAAAAATACCCTCTGCCTCTTGCTTTGCTAGTATCTTTTGAACTGCATTTTAAGTTTCTCAAAGTATACCGATGATCTGCAAGAACATCCCTTGTCACAAGTTGTGCAGTGTTGTTCGCAACTGAGGGCAAGAGCAGGCTGTGGTGTTTACCGGCAAGCCAAAATGCATCCTGGAGAAAAACACCATTATTTCCTTCACAAACAAAAGCAGGGATCCCTAAAGCTATAGATGCTCTCTGAAATGCCTGTTTAAAGTAGACTGTAAACAGGATTACTTTCCACTAGTTCTGGGTAGCAGAATGTTTAAAGGCATGTGGTCTAAATATCTGACTACTTTATCCGGGACTTGAGGACAGGGCACATTTAAGGAAGGTGTTACTGCCCTGTCCCCACAAGGCATTAACAATCCTCTGTCCCGCACTGCTCAGCACGCGGCAAGGAAAGCATCTCTCTCCAGAGCAACGGTTCAGAAGCAAGGGCAAGATCAGTCATGATTGAGTGAGTGATTAACATTATTTCTTTCCAGTTCAGTTTAGTATGAGAAAAGTTATTCTGGTTTCTCTCTTGAATAAAGAAGCCACTAGAGTTGTGGCAGAACTGATTGTACAATAAAAAATAATAATAATTAAAAAATCTTCCATTTGTGTCAGGGAAACATAAACATAGAAAAGTATCATTTTTCTCAAAAAATAATGGTACGTGACTAGGGATCTTGGTAGGAGTCTGTCTCTCTCCAGTATCCAAGTAGTGTGATTTCCAAGAAATCTACCGGAGTTGTTGTTTTCTTGTCTTCTGGGGAAAAATCCACATCCAGACACACACAACCATGGGTGAACACACCCATATTCACTGCTCTCACCACAGACACTTAAAGCAGTGGCTCCATGAAGTGACCCCTGCTTTCGGGAGCACCCATGGCTCTGGCATACGGAGGGATGATTTGAGGCATTCCTCCACAGATACACGCGACATCTTCAGAGGGGAACCCCAGAGACAGAGCTCTGAGAAAAGTGAGGCAGAGAATTTCACAAAAAGAGCAGATTACCTGCCAGGAAGGAAATCCCTCATCAGCAGATGTTTCAAATACATAAAATAGAAAGACTTTCCTCACAAATTGCTAAATAAAGAAATGGGAAATGTGTTGCTTTTAAACATAAGTGCATTCACATAGATAATCAGACTGAAGACATATCAGGCTAGACACTTAATTTATGGTATCTCTATTTCTTTCCTGCCATAGATATAAATATTTTCACAGCTCTTTTTAGCAGAGGAAATGTGATCTGGATGCTAATCCAATTGCTTGCTCATATAATCACATTGTAAAGATAACAGTAATGCTATAAAAGGAGGGGGGAAAACAAAAAACTCCAGACCAGCTTCCCCCTCTCTGCCACTACTCAAAGTGTAAATGTAATGATTTTTATGTGTACAAATAAATGACAGAATGAATTTTGCATATCTTTTAGAAGATAAATTTACATATGCATCAGTTAACACCACACTTGTCTCACTAGAAGTGTGTTACGTGATCTGAAGCAGGCACTGAAGTAATTTCCATGTGATATCAGAGCCCAGTACCCACCGAATATTTGGCATTACACAACTTTGAGAAGAAATAGGGGTTTCAGATGTCCAAGGCAGAGTCCTCTCTTGGCTTTGAGCTAGTAGAGTTGGAAGCAGTGCCAGGCTCTGGTGCAGAGCAGCCCTGCTTTGACTTGCACCCTGTTGCAGGATCCCTGTATGTATGAGCTGTTGGGGACCAGAGACTGGAATAAAACTGAGAGAAAGGCAACCGACAAGGCTGTCCAATGAATTGTGTGGAGAAATGGGAACCCACAAGCCAATAAATAATTCCAAAAGTCTGATTTTCATTCTTGTAAAGAAGGAAATTGCTGTGCACTGTCAGACCACTTTGGTACCACATATGTGCCTTACTTTGCATGATTTCTGTATTCATCTGAGATGATGAACTTGGCTTTCTTTCTCATACATCCTCAGAGCATTCAGGGAATAGGTGGTCTTTGCTACAATAAATATTAACGGCAGTAGCATCTATTGTAGTCAAGAGGGTATCTCCATTTCTCTTCTCTAGTAAGCCCTGTGGAAGACGACAGTCGTGCATTTATGTGTGATTTCCTAATTTTTAGCTAAATTTTAAAAGACTGTTTTAAGAAACACAAAGAAACCTGTGGATTTATCTCACTCCTGCTGTTATCTATTTTTCCAGTGTACGAAGTAGAAAACCTGGAACAGGAGCTGGGCCTTTGCTGCTGTATTAGTGGTTAATACACCTAGCCAGTATAATTGTTTTTTCAGGATACCATCTTTGAAGCTTGTTACCCTAGCCAGGATGGTCAGGGTCTAGGAAAGAAGAGAAATAACATCACCTGCTTTGTTTGAAGGCAAAATGCACAAAGATATAATATTTTTCCACTTCACTATCTGTTTTCCTTGCATCCATATAACTTCAGTCTCAGTCAAGAGGCACCACTAACATGTAAGTAACACAAGTAAACTGAAAAATAGGAAGATACAGTAATTATTTATTCAAATAGAGGAAGAGCAAGAATGATAGCAAATCATTATTTTCTTACAGTAACAACAGACTTTCAGAAGAGTATATAGACATAAATGATACTCTACTTAACAATGTTTTGTAAAATGCTAAAATTCAAGCCATGTTATATTACTGTCAGGACATTCAAGTTAAGTTTTAAAACCTTCATACACCGTTTTTCCACTCAGAATAGACATCTGATGCTAACATGCTTGAGTTGCACCCTTGGGGAAAGCCAGGCTCAGAGAAATGTGCTTATTGATCCTTCCTGGTGCTATCAGACTGAAGACATAAAAGGGGAAAAAAGCAGCTGAGAAATGAATGTGTTTCTTTTCATTCTAGTAAATAAAAAACAAACCACTTTTTGCTGATAAATGTGCAAAATATTTATTTATAACAGAAATGTCTGTTGTGATTGTTTATCAGCAGCAGAAAAGCTCTTATGCCAGAGCGTCTGAAGCTATAAGATGCATCAAGGCTTCGTCTCTTCATCTGCCAGCTCCCAGGCTCTTGCCAATCGTGCTTCTGCCCCCCCTACACCAACCCAGGGGCCACCAGCTGTAAAAAACAGCTGTGGGCAAAGTTATTAAGACAGTCTCTCCAGCAGTTTGTTGGAGCTGTTCTCTGTACATACAGCACATTTCCACAGGGAAGGAGACTGATCCTGTGGCCCCGTTATCAGGCAGCTCGCCTGGGAATTTAAACCGTGACTCCCGCCAGTTACGATGCTCTGGACCCTGGGTTTGCAGCTACTCCAAGGTAAGTCTTTCTCCGATATTAAAACATAAGATACAACGAAATTCAGTCTCTCATGACTACTCCTAAACATATGAAAGAACAAATAAGACATTTCAAAACAAGGACATTTTTCATGAAATGGAGATATTAGCTTTCAGGCAGTTCTACAAATAAGGATGTCATAACATTCACTTCTCAGAAGACAATTTCAAAACACAGCATTTCAGGTAGAAGGTAGAAGGGGGTTTCCAAGTGGGCAGAGCAGGAAGGAGGAGAAGACCTGGGAAAGGGAAGGGATGCAGCAGAATGAGAAGGCATCATGACAACTCCTGCTCGGGCGGCACAGTGGGACGGGGCTGCAGTCCGCTCTGCTGCTGGCTCAGCACGCAGAAGCCTGGTGTGATTCACTGCTGCTGCCTGCCAGCGGGACCAGCTCGCAGCAGCCACACCGCTGTGGCAACCTCAGTGCTTCCTCCTTTCCTGGGCACTGGAAGGGGACTGGCGACACGGCTGGAACAGTCCCTGCAGCCTCTGAGGCTCACCGAACCACTCCTGGCTGTGGGCACGGGCCAGGGGAGATGCCCCACGCCTGGTCTGCACAGAGCCACCCAGCTGCAAACAGTCAGGGAGTTTAATAGTCTGGATACGATTTTTCCTGCCAGCTGGCCTCAGTTGCTAAAGAGCCCGGCATGTTTAATTTACAGCTATAGATGTAGCCCAAGAGTCACACTGGTGACCTTACTGGATACATCCAGCTGGGGATAGTTGCAAAGCCTCTAAAGGGCATAACAATTATTCCAAATGGACAAATTATTTCAAATTTACTAGAAGAAATTCAGTAAAGGCAAGTCAGACTCACAGACCAAAGAGAAAGTGAATAACTCCAAGATGGCCCCTAGCTAGTACAGCCATGCAGAGAAATGTCTGCGAGCCTGCTTTGCTGTGCTGTTGCAAGGAGGAACCTCACCGCTGTTCCCTGCTGTGCTCTCCTGGCATGCGAGAGCTCAGCTGGAGAAGGTGTCAGCCAACTGGAAAGCATAGAGCAGACAGCAATGAGATAGGAAATGGAGGAAATATAAATAGCAGTAAAGATGGAATGACTTTGCTTTCAAAAAGACAAGCTTAAAGAACCAAGGAGACAGTGTCTATGTTTACACTGCTAAATAACAGACAGACAGGAACAGAGTTCTGCCACAGACCCCGAAGAGCAGCACTACTTAGTTGCCATCCCACTCCCTGGAGCATCTGTTCCAGTGTTTGACCACCCTTACAGTAAAAAAGATTTTTTCTCTGTTTAAATGGAATTTCCTGCATTTCAATTTGTGCCCACTGCCTCTTGTCCTGGCACTGGGCACCACTGAGAAGAGCCTGGCTGCATCTTCTCTATGTTCTCACATCAGGTATTTATACACATGGATAAGAGCCCCTGGAGTCTACTCCAGGCTGAAGAGTCCCAGCTCTCTCAAGCTTTCCTCAGAGGAAAGATGCTCCAGGCCCTGGAGCAGGGATTTAGGGGAGCAAAGTCCCTTTGTCGGACTTGCTCCAGTAAATCCCTGTCTCTCTTGTACTGGGGAGCCCAGCACTGGACCCAGCACTCCAGATGTGTCTCGCCAGTGCTAAACAGAGGAGCAGGATCCCTTCCCTCGACCTGCTCACAACACTTTGCCTGATGCAGCTCAGGGTACTAATGGTCTTCTTTGCCACAAGGGCACATTGCTGGTCATGGTCAGCTTGTTGTCCTTCAGGACCCACAGATCTTTTTCTGCAAGCTGGTGAAGCAGAGATGAGTGCAGCTGGGCTGTGAAGAGAGACTTCACACTACAGGAATGGGAACATTATATTGCTAAGGCAGAGGATGCCAAAATTGTGTCCTTCTGTATGTATAATAAAAGGTAGCAATAATCCTCCCTTCATCTTCCAAGGACCTCTCCCATGAATGCAATCACAGGGCATGGGTATGCAGTGGCACACGGATGTGTTCATGCAGGTTCTGGACGTACTACCAGTTTGGCAGCTAGGCACACGGCAGAGAGAAAGGTATTTTTGGATTTGGTGATTAGAGAAAACTAGGAGAGCTTTGTGCATCTGTATTTTATCAACCTTTGTGGTTGCATCATCAGTTTGGATTTCATAAACAGAGAGTTTTCATCAG
Source organism: Platalea leucorodia (assembly GCF_965183815.1). NCBI lineage: Eukaryota > Metazoa > Chordata > Aves > Pelecaniformes > Threskiornithidae > Platalea > Platalea leucorodia. The sequence goes on along the minus strand of NC_138829.1, from coordinate 202,126 downwards.
GGAATGTTTTCCTCAGGAAATTTTTCTGTATTTCTCACTGCTTCCCAGGCCAGCTCTTGAATCTTGTACCCTTCCTCGTTTCCTGGAAGCTCCCCAGAACCTGCACCAGAGACAGCTCCTCAGCCTTTTGACCACAGCCTCTCTGCAGGGCAGCCCAAGTCCCTGTACTGACTGTCAGCCAGGTGCCTGCATACAGCATCAGGATGTGTCCCTAACAGGCATGAGAATATCTTCTGTTGTTGGACCTCCTGCCCTCCTTTCTTACTCCCTTGGCAGCGACAAGTACCAACTCTGTCCCTGACTGGGCATGTGGAAAGTGAAAAAAATCTGTTTTGGTGTGAGTAACTCACCTGGGAGCATCTCATACCTGCTCTGCATCACAAAGCCCACTGTGGCCTGAGATTATGAATGCATAGCTTCCATGGCACAATTTGGTACCAACAGCCTTGATTTCCCAGTTCAGTGCTCTCACATAAGAGGTCCTGGCACAGATGCACTCAACCCCCCCGGCTCAGGGGGCTACCTGCATTTCTTGCCTTGTGCACTGGGCAGATAATGAGTTCCTTCAAGTCCCTGTGCTCCTGCACGCAAGTCATTGAACTTAGGAACATTGAGCTTAGGAACCTTCATCTGAGGCAGCTTTGTTAGTTTAATAGAGTGAGAAGTGATCTGGGCCAGACTCAAGAGAAACAGCCACGATGAAAAACTGCAGAAGCCTGAGATATGTCAATATGAGCTCCTCTTCTGAAAACCAAATTTTGAGCTGGGAGATCAGAAGTCTGGCAGAGAACATCTATTTGGATGCATTTATTCCCTTATGTGGCAGGAGGAAGAGAGAGATGGAGACTGCTGAGGGTTTCCTGCACCTTTACCCTGGGGAAGAGCCAATGCTCACGGTCAATACCTCAGTCGTGTGTTGGACCCTGTTCCTGCAGGAGTGGACTAGCAGGGGCGTGTGTGCCCACAGCTTCCCTGGGGCTCCCTCGTCGCTTACCATGTGCCTAAGCCAAGGGGCCAGGGTCTGTGAGTAGGCTCCATCCCCTGGCATCACTTCTCCCATGCCTCGGCTTCTGCTTCTCCTCTGTGCCAAGGTGGGCACAGGCTCCAACTCCACGGTCAGGCAAGGCTTTGCTTGGCTGGGGAGGCTTCAGTGCCAGAGCAGCCACACAGTGCTCCCAAAAGGCTCCCTAGAAAACTCTGAGGTTTCCATATAGTCTGGCAGAGACATGTTTTTGCTTAAAAATGTCATGCTCTGCAGCAATGCGGGGAAAAAAAAAAAAACAGGGAGGTTATTCTTCTTTCTTCGCCTGAAGGAATTTCCATCAAGTATTCAAGTTAAAATACTGTAATGCTCCTGCGTTGGAGAGATATGAAGAGTAAGGTAAAAAGTTCAGAGCTGTGCCATCTCCTGTCTTCCAAACAGACATGCAAATGAAATATTAAGGATTGTAATGCAGTGAAAAGGGAGCATGAAGTCTCCAAGTGAGCAAACTCATTTAGTTTCCTTAAAACATACATTTGGTAAGAAGCTAGGAAAACACATTAGCTGGAGCCACAGGGCCAAACCCAATTCAGAAAAACCAGTCCAACAAATCTGTCTGAAATGGGTTGCTTTGCTAGGAGGGAAATCTGAACCTGAGGAGGGACTTTTGTCTTGATTTTCTAATTCATACAGTGCACAGGAGACGAATTTTCCTCCATATACAAAATGTCAAGAACAAAACAGAGGGCATTTTTGTGTTGGCCTTTTTGAAACCTCATGTCTGTATTTACTCAGACTTTTATAAAACAGGCAGGAGGTTTAGGCATTACCACAATCCAAAACATTTAATTTACATATAACAGGAATGGCCTGTGTAATTTTGCAAAAAAATGGAAATATTTTAAAATGTTTTGATCTGGCCTTTAACATTTCAATATCTCTACTACAAAAGTCTACAGGGAAGTTCAAGGTAATAATATCACAAGCTTTATCTCCACAGGAGGCTATTATTTTGTTCTTCCAGATTCTTTAGGAGTTTTTCATGGCTGTCAGCTTCAGCTTAGATCCTTCAGGCATTTCCCTTCTCCCCCTGCCTCTAAGACCACTGAATGTGTCCTTTGAAACATCAGCTTAAACTCCTTCCCTACACCAGCCCTGACCTACTGACTTCATTCCCTTCAATTTGCTTCTCCTATATTTTCTAGCAACCACTTCCAAACTAAAGCTGCATCTTTTCTGGTCCGTTTTGCTCTTTCCCCTTTAGCTCCTTGTACACTGCTAGCTCAGGGATGCAGTTTCCAACATCTCACCCTTGCTGCGTGGCTGCTCTGCTTGGCCCCCTCTTAGTCCCAAATGCGAAATGGGGACAGCTCTCAGCCCACACAGTCCTTCCTTCTCCTCCCCGCTGCTGTGAGAGAGAGAGATTGGAGAGTGCAAGGAGAGGCAGAGTGACCACTTCATTGTCCTCCACTGGGACTAGGGGCAAAAAGGCCCTTCCCACAGGGAAAAATGAACAATCTCACATAGGAACACTCTCACGGCAGTACAAAATGGGGATGAGTGTTTCCTCAATATCATTCCACATGGAAGCCTCTTTGGTCAGCCATCCGCATGGCTGCATCACAGCCTGATGGCTGAGGAAGCTGGAAATTGGACTATGGGGCTTTAATCAGGACATTTAAGGATGGGGGGGGGGGGGGGGGGGGAAGGAAAGAATAAAACTTTGTTACTCTAAAGCACAATATTAATCATAGAAGCCAAGACAAAGCTGATTGTTTCCATTTTGATAGTGCTGAGTCTATAACCCGTGTACAAAGGACAGAGCAAGTATTCCTTGTGACACTGTCCTCTTATGCCCCACCAGTTCCCAGACAAGGCACCAGGTATATTTTTACATTTAAATGCCAGTCTGAGCGTTTTTGTATAGGGAAACACTTCAGACCATAGATCCTCATCCTGGGACTTCCTGTGTTTCCCTTCCCTGCTGCAGTTTGATGAAACTACTACTCCCACCAACTGGCGGTCCCTTCTACAGGGGTTGTAGTGATGACAGGTACCACTTGTTGTGCCAATCATTCTATGTTGTGCTGTAATTAATTACTTTTAAAGCAAATGCACAATGAATTGCATCAAAGGAAATGCAGAAATCATCTTCAGAATAATTTTTTGAGACTACTCCAGTTTACACAAAAGTCAAATTGAGATGTCATCAGAGTTTATACCTAAAGGGGAATTCTCAGTATGCTTTCAAATTTTCATTATTTGTTGTGATCTGAAGCTTGAAAAAAAACCCCAAAATTTCCTCCTTAATGATCTTGGTCTTTTCCATTTGACAAATACTGATTTTTCGCTTCTTTCCTGCAGCAAAGAAAGCAAATTCATATTACTGGTACTAGAGAAATTCAGGCTAGAGGCCAAACTTCCCGCATAGTTTTGATCACTCTGAAATTGCCCACAAAGACCCCTAACCAACGAAAGAAAACATTTCCCGTGTAAGGAGCTTGCCCCTGGGAGACTTTTGACCTTTTGGCTTTCCTGTGGTCGCTCCTCTCAGCTCAGCGCACAGAAGGGCACCTCCGTGGTGCAGCGGCTGTGAGAACCGCTTTGGGGGCAGCTCCTCCTGCCGCCTGCCCGCCGGAGCACCCGCAGCCCGGGGGAGGGCCGGGCGCCCCACGCCGCTGCCGCAGAGGGTTCTGCCTGCGGGCTGCCAGGTTGGCAGTGCTTCTGCACATCCCCTGTGCCTGCGCAGAGGGTCGGAGGAGGCATCGCCTTAGTCCCGAGTGGGACCAGCCCTTGAGCGCTGTTCCTGTCCAGGGTGTCTGCCCAGTCCTTGTGAACCCCCCCCTGACTCCCAGACAAGCCCCCCGGTTGCCCAGCCTCGCTGCAGACCGCCTCCGCTCTCCCTTCAGAGCAGTGCCACAGCGGGTGCCCTTCAGAAACTGTGAATGCTGTAGGTGTCTCAAAACGCTAACTAGATCCCAGCTCAAGCCTTGGTGCATAAAGACCTTTACCCATTGCAGTTTGTTTTGCTTGGGTTTTAATCTTCTCTGGACTAGGTCTGGAGGTTCCTGTTATCCCTATAAAGGTCTGATCTCCTGTAGCTGATGCAAAGATTTTGGCCTTATTGATAACTCTCAGCAACGAGTCTCACAAGCTAATAGTGTCAAAAAGTATTTCACTTGGTATGTTTTCTTAAACTTGCTCCCGCCTTTCTTCAGTGATTGACCTTTTGTTTTCTGTTGCATGACAAAAGGTGTACAGAAACCTACAATTTGATTTCACAGCACTGCTCATTACTTCTTATACTTATCAGGTCTCACACTTAATCATCTCATCTTAAAATACATCCAAGCCATCTCAGCCCTGCAGGTCCTGTAGAATTCTCTCCAGGCATTTAGTCATTTCAAGAACTCGTCTCTGAATCCAGCTATTTCATCTGTGTCCTTTTTGAGATACAGTGACCTGAACTGAATACATTCTTTCAGATGAGTATCTAACACTGATCTATATGACAGCTTTCCAATACTTCCAGTGTTATTTTATCCTGTTCGCTCTGCATTCTAATGATGCTTGCTTTTTAGAAAGCGGCTACATGTTCAGGATTTGAGATTTCCCAGTGATGCAAAGATATTTATTTCTGGGTTATTACAGTTAATTTAGAACCTAGCCAGGAGTATAAATTGTTCAGATTAATTCCTCTCTGCACATTACTTTGCATTTGTCAAAATTTAATTTTGCCTATCATCTTGTTACCCATTCACTCCACCATCTTTTTGTACCCTTTGAAGATCATCACAGGCACCTCTGGTCTTGATTGACCTAAATAATTTTTGTGCAGTTTGCATTTCTTGCCTCTCCGCTATTAATCTTCTCTTGCAAAATATGTGTGTGTATGTGTGTATGTTTATGTGTATGTAAATAAAACACCTGCAGCCTTTTGGGGAATTTAGATACGTCGCTCCCTGGACTTTCTGCAATGGCGTTAGTTTCCCTGTCTATTTCTGGAAAAAGCTTTTCCTGACATAGTGTAACATCATCTCTGCCTTTGTGGCTGCATCAGACTAGTCTCTCATGATTGACCTGTGATCAACTAGTACATTTTCCTCAGTTGTTTCTGGTTAATAAGCTTCTGGCATACAACTGAAATTCTTATTACTAGCCCGTCGGAGTTAAAAATCTCTGTGTGATGTGCATACATGTCTGGGTCAGCAGCTTAACAAAAATTAGCATAGTTACATGTCTGACCTCTGGCTGGGGTGAATTCAGTCATTCACCATCTATAATGTACAATATAGACCACTAAATAATCTTCATTGGACTTCTTGTAATGTGTTGTTCCCTTTGCATTGAAGGCCTTTGCTCCATATGGCCATACAAATATGTGTTTTCTGCCTTCTAGTGACAGCGGATATTTGACAATACCATTTTTGCTGTCTAATCAGAAGGCATTTTACTTGTCTCAGCCTGAAAGCACTTGCTGCAATATAGTCAGATGTCTTCTGACACTGTCCTTTCCCCAGCAAAACGTTGTTGGAAACAGTTCTGCAGACAATTGTGCTGTTATAAATTTCTTTGGAGTCCATTGATGAAGCTTTATGGTGGATGTCTGGTTGAGTAAGAACTCATCTCACACACACTTAGGAATGCACAAAGTTCCAAAAACTTTCACAGAAATTTCCTGAATTTCCTGAACTCCCTCTGTGAGCCTGACCTGTGCCCAGAGAGGTGTACCCCTGTGTCGAGGCTCTGCAGCCTCAGGTGCTCACCTGGGTCGGGTGGGAGTCAGGTGGAAGTCGCCATCCTAAAGCCCTGCAAAAGGCTCTGGCATGGAGAAGCCTTCTTCCTCCTCCTCCTCCTCATGGAGGCTAAGGAAAAATGTTTTAAAAGAGAAGCAGGAGACAATCCTGAAGCCTGTTTACTACAAATGCCAATGAAATCAAAACGGGAAACATGCCAGGCTAATCATGGCAGTGGGATCAGGAGAGATTTAGGAACTAGATCTGACTGGCACAGAGGATTTTAAATCCACTTTGTCTCATGTATTGAGAGAGATTCTGACTTTGCTTCTTACAGCCATATTTTTCAAATCTGGAGCAACTCCAAAATTTCCCAAGGAGCTCCTCAACTTATTTGTATCCATACCCAGACCACTCTTTTCCAAGACAGGCATTATAAACTGCAGCTGAACAAGGCTGAGGAATGCCGTGCCACCCCAGCCCCCCTCTGCACATCACCAGCCCGTGACCTGCTCATAGGCTCAGCTCCAAACACGCACACAGCGCCCAGGCTGCGGGTGCTCCGGGTGCTCAGCCCTGGCCAGCCCCCACTGGGTTTGGGAGATGGCATGGCCCCAGCACAGCGACGATCGTCATGTGGGTCAGAGCGGCGCGGACGCTGGTGGGCGCCCAGCATCCCACCCATGCGCGGCTGTGCCGGAGCGCTCAAAACGCACCAGGACCTGTCTGCTGAGCAGAAACGTGAGTGCTGGGGTAAGACACCGCAATGACTGTGTTTGCTATTATGGATCCACACAGTATTGTTAGCAGGACTAAAAATAAGAATTACTAATAGGCACAGGAGCATACTAATACCCTGCCATGTGCACAATTTAATTACCGGTGACTCCCAGGGGTTCAGAGTGAGGAGCTGAGCGAGACGAAGTTATGCTGCATAAAGCAGCAGAGCACACGCACCATTTCAGCCCTTAAAGATAAGAACATCTACAAACCAAGTGATAGGACTGGGACAGCCCCAACCACTACTTCATCTGCAAAACAGATTTGTTCTTTATGTGCAGTGGTTTAAGAGATAGCAAAAATTTTTTTTTACTCAGAATTTTCTTTTGATTTTTTCCTGTAGCTGATTCTTCAGACGGTGTTCAAATTGCAAATTCTGCAACTGAATTTGTGACGTATCTCTGGAGTGATCTCTTGTTACCAAAGTAATGATTGCTTTTAGTTTGTCTAATTAACCCATGCCATGGATGAAAGAGTCATCTAATTTATTGAACTTCATACGTGGCATAAACTCATGTTCATGTAAATCAGGACACAACTTTTCTGCTGTCTACATACTGACAATTTTCACAAGTCAGGTAAATACGTTTGTTGTTTAATTAAGTTATACAGGCCATCCAAACTTTGGTAAGAAGTTAAACCAGCCTGAATTATACTGTGTACATTCTTTTTCACTCAAGGAGTACTGTTTTTAAAGAAATCACACAGTTTAAAATTTTTGTTAACTAAATATTCAGTGTGTCGGTTAAAACACACTTTTAATAATTTATATGGCTGAACAAGGGCAGAAAGATGATCCCAGGAGCCAACTCCAAATCACCTGGTTTTGTTTTGAATTTGAAATGGTGGGTGGTGAAGCCTGCTAAGCTCTTGTAATGATCCCAGACAAGCATCTTGTACAAAGTGGGTCCCAGCTACAGTTTGGTAACCAGAGCAGCACCAAGTGCCACCAAATGTTTCGTGCCTATCCGTACTCCGGTGCTGCAGAGCCTGCCCACATCGGCAGTCACTGCAAGGAGCCCCCGACTCTGACTATCCACCCTACCTCCAAGGAAACAGTATCCAGAAATCACATCAGAGGGGAAAGGAGGGAAATCATCCCCTTGGATAATGTAACAGGACTCTTTGTGTTTAAGACACGTTGTTGCTTGTTATTGACAAAGGTTGCAGAATAACTAATGCCAGTAGTGCAGTCCTCTGTGAGAAATACCTTGATATTGCTGGGGTGATGGCATCTAAAGTTTTAAACAGTTCAAGAGTGCTTCTTTAAAGAAAACTGGCTTTATATATCAAAACCTCAGATTTTAAGTCATTACTAAAATAAAATAACAAGTGTTGGAAGCAATTTTACTAAATTATTCCAAGCAGTATTGATAATTAAATCCTCAGCTTAAAAATAAGTGCTATATTAAGAGGAAAAGAAATCTTCTGTTGTAAAGCTTTTACTATAATTGCTACATATCTTCTCTTAAAATCTAGGTTCTCTTTGGGGATGGGGCCTACTGATAAAAGCAGAGGAATGAGAACCTCCTACACATTTTGGTTCTTACAACACAAAAGCCTTAGTGTCATAACACCTTCTTGTCAACTAGGACAGACAGAACAGAAAGCTTCAGTGTTATCCCATCAGAAGCATACGTGCAACTATCCACTGAGACAGCAGTCACGGTGTTCAGAATGGCTATTTATCATCTTTTGTTTCATAGAATCATAGAGTCATAGAATGGTTTGGGTTGGAAGGGACCTTAAAGATCATCTAGTTCCAACCCCCCTGCCACGGGCAGGGACACCTTCCACTAGATCAGGTTGCTCAAAGCCCCGTCCAACCTGGCCTTGAACACTTCCAGGGATGGGGCATCCACAACTTCTCTGGGCAACCTGCTCCAGTGTCTCACCACCCTCATCGTAAAGAATTTCTTCCTTATATCTAGTCTGAATCTACCTTCTTTTAGTTTAAAACCATTATCCCTTGTCCTACCACTTAATTTAGAGACTAATTCTGCACTGTGCTCCTGAGGGCAGTAAGGGTGCCTTACCCCTCTCTGGCTAAGTGGATTTGTACAGAGGAGGCAGTCTATCTTTTGTGTATTTCACCAAAGAAATCAGTTATGGGGAAACCTAAATATACATATTATTTACTGATTAAAATGCTACAGAAACAAGGTCACAGTGGCCAGGCTCTAAGCAAGCACTGGCTGTAATGAACATACAAGTCTGAATCCATTTTCCCTCCCATTCGTTATAGGCACCAGTAGCCTACTGTCCCTACAGGACTGCAAAGCAGTGCTGTGCAGCAGCAGAGGAGCTGAGCTGGTTAAGTTGCACACAGAAATACAACAGCTTAGACAAACTGGTCATGTAAAACATGTTAAGAGCATAATTCCTTCTTTTTTTGCATCTGACCCTATTTTCTTTCAAAAAACATTGTAGGAGATTCAGAAGCATGAGTTAATCTTCCTCTTTAATAATACAATATTTTTTGACATCTCATTTAATAACCCTTTCCCTGTGCTCACCCATACAGAGGCAAACAAAAGCCAATTCTAGATTACCTTTAGCCATGTCTTTAGTGCCCTGCATCAGGCAAACTCCGTAGCAAAGAGGATCATTGGGAAACATCAGACTCCCATGCAGCCATGCAAGGAAGTTCCTAGGTACTGTGAGTGAAAGAAACACACCATCTTACTCTCATTTTCACTTTCGCAATATATAAAAATAAAAGAAAATTTTGTTTATCCTGGGGAGTGATAATGTTAGAGGGATGTGAGAGGACAGCAAATAGCAAGAATTCAAGGTTCAGAAGATATATGTGAAAATTTGGAGCCTCTGAAAGCAACTCTAGCTCTTCAGTTTAACTTTACATTCTGCTCAAATTCTTCGACGAGCAGGACTATCCTTTATTGATTTTCACAATTGATTTTTTTTTCTTCTCGCAAGCAGAGGATCAATACTAGAGACCTGGAAACAAGAAGATAGTGTCACCAGAAAACAAATATCTTCAACAAAAATGTGAGTAGTGCAGGTTAAAATTCAGAGCATGTCTTTGAGCACTTGGTGTTGATTTTTTTTTTTGGTTGGTTGGTTTGGTGGTTTTGTTTTTTTAAATTTTTGAACTCTTTGAACTGTATTCTACTTGACTAGATTGCATTACTGTATTAGCTTTCAAAAATGAGCAGTATGTTAAAAGGGAATATATTTGTACTAAAGTCTTATTCAGAAAACTTGTAGATAGTGAATGGTTTCCTGAAAAAATCAGTTATAAATATGAATGGAGTATCCAAAAGTAAAAGTGTGTTCACTTTTAACTTGCCTTTTTATTGTTTTGCATATGACATACCTTCTTGACCTCTAAATAGGCTTTTTGTGACACAAGTATTTTACGTCTAAATCCTTCCTTGACAAGTACAAGTACAAGAGAACAGTAAGATTAATATTTTGCATTGCATATACGTAAGAAAAGAGGAGAATTCACATCTTTGTGATTTACAGTGTCTTATTTTCTGTCACTGTGAATATCATGAGCTGCCAATTACAAGCAGCTTGGGAATCCTGTCGGTTTTGTTAGTTTTAGTACATAGGCTCATGTTTTTGAAAGTTTGAATCTGAGTAAGCCTGTTTGTCTTTCACTACACAATTGTATTCTTCTCACCAAATATTTTCAGACAGTTAATCGAGGAAAAGCAACCACAATATTGTTTGTTTGGAGAGAAGTCCACAAAATGCCTTGGCTGCCACTGTTCTTGATGGTTCCCTGAATAAATTGTGATCTGTGTCCTCATTCCAGCCCTATCCCCTCACATGGTGCTGGCGGTGCCCACTGCCCACACCACTTCTCCTGCTCTCCTTGGTGGCCCTGTGACCTGCCACAGGTTGGTGGGACCACAAGTGGCCCTGCTCTCTGGTACAGGCCTGACAAGGAGGGTCTTTCAACTTGGGAACTACGTCTTCAGCCAGCCCAATGGCTAGTGCACATGCCTGGGTCCAGAAGCTGGACCTATCAGAAAACCTTTTCCTTCTAGGAAATGGTTGGAAAAATAATAAACTCTTACTTTTATATGCATATATATTTATAGATTAATACATAATTTCTGTATCCAGACATAATTTGCTAACTACACTTTCCACACTAATGTAGCCAGGCTTCATTCTTGATGCTTGGAAGATATGACGCAATGATAACTAATTGCTTTATGACAACAAAGGACAGGGGAGCCTGACTTCTTCCATCTCCAGGAGTGTCTTTGGTTGATGGTTTGGTACATGGGCTCCATTCTGCCTCCTTGTGAAAAGCGACCTCTTTCACAAGAGCTGAACCAGGCCAAAGAAATGAGGAAGGAGCTCTCCCATGGGATAACAAAGGTGTAATGGCCATGGATGTACCAAGAAGGCCAACTTCTATGTCATACTCCAGACTGCATGGGGGGAGAGGGCTGAAACGTATTCCTGCAGGCTCTTATGGGGCTGACACTGCCTCCTCTTCCTGATCTTCCGTGCAAGTGGGGTGCACTTGGAGAACCTCCCCAGCCAGTCCCACAGTCGAGACTGGCAAAGGGTAGCTCTGTGTGGACTGCCAGGATTTAGGGTTCCCTGGGGCTCACCTGCCTGGAAAGTGTAAGTGCAGACATGAAGGCTCCAGGAGCTCTCTACTAGTAGAAATGTGCACATCTATAGATTTTAGTTGCCTCCAAATTAAAGTGACAACATAGATGATGTTGTATAGAGCTTAGCCATGGCTGAATGGTGGTTTATCTATCTCTGTACATGACACTAAAAGGCTGATGTTTCTCTGCAGTTAGAGCACATGACAGGGCAGCAGAGGCCAGCAGTGCTCAGTGGAGTCACTGTTTTTCCACACACTTCACCTGCTGCTGAAGGTTATGGAGAGAGAAACAATAAGTAGAAATTGAGTTTCAAATAACTCCTTTAAGAAATTGTTGTAAAAGTCATTTAAATTCACATTTTAAGGGAAAGATCTGGAGTATCAGGACTAGTGCCATCCTTTTTTGGTTTTTTTTTTTTGTCCTCTGGGAACTTACCATATTCATATCTCTGTTCTGCTCTTAAGTCATTATGCCAGTATTTCTCTGCACTCTTGGAGCTATTTTAATTGAATTAAATCATTAATTTCCTTCTTTAAATATCCGTACCCAAAATGTGCTTTAATAATGCCTGTCCTTAATATGAACTTTTTTTTTCCTGGGAGAAAAAGAAAGTACATTTTCACAATGTTAGACCCCACTCTGATATCACATACCAAGGCTAAGATGCAACCCCACATCCCTTTCTCAGTAGCTACCTATCCTGGTACAGTAGCCATTACTTGGTTGACTGCCCCCTCCTCCCTCCGGCCATACAAGGCTATACAATAATGAAATTTCTGGAGGACAGAAACATAGTGACAAACAATATATTGATAATAGTGATGTTTACCTGGAGTGCTCGCCAATTTTTCAATACACTAGCTCTCTGACTACCACATCCCAAACCATGACAGTAGGAAGGGTCCATCTGCAAGACACTGGATGGAATCCTGGAGCCATTTCTAAGCCATTTGGACCCCAGTCCCCACCCAGAAGTGATTAGTCAGTAATCACAGGAGCCTCAGGGTCAGCAGCAGAGCACTTTTCTCCAAGGACTGTTAGCTTCAAAATCATGAAGGATGGCCAGCAGCAACTCCCCAACAGGTAGAACAGGACATGGTGGATGGCAGAGGAAACAGGCTGGATCCTGCTCTGTTAATAACCCGTCCACCTCAATATCACAGTGTATTGAACGAGGTTATCCCAAACTGCATTATCTCCTGGAATTCATATTCCTCTGAGAGAAGTGATGATGCAGTCAGCTACCTGGCTGAGCTGAATGCTATATTTATTTTTCCCAAGGCCATTGACCGAAAGAAAGATAGAAAAACATTTATTCTCTCTGTGGTTTGTATCACTTTCATGTAATGTCATCTGATCCCCCAGCTGTCTATCACATTTCAATGAGATTTATGTGAGGTGCTGAAAGCGTAGAATAAAGCTGACGAAAATAGCAAACTTTGCAGAAGTAATTGGTGTTTGCTAGTTCCCCAAAGTCACCCACGCTATTATCTTTCACTCAATAATATTGTTCCCTGACACCTGGATTATGCCGCATTGCCCATTCCATGTTATTCAGGCCTGGGTTTAATGATAGAGTCCCAACATCCGTAAACCCAAATAAACATACTCACCTTATCAAAACACTTGGTTTCACTCAAACAGCAGTTGTTCCTTAATCAGTCCCAGCTGTTCCTTAATCAATCCCAGGTTAAGTGGGATGATGATGTGGTTGAAATTTGTTAATAAAGCATGTGGGAGAGGATGCCTCAGTGGCACAGAAAGGGATCCACTGTCTCGAGTGCCTGCTGAGGTGACAGAGGGTTTCCAGGTGAGCGCATGGGGCAGGGGCAGGTCCTGCAGGTGAGGGCTTCCTGGGTGTGGGAGCAGTCCTTCTCTGCTCTTTGTGCTCCTTCCAAGCACGCCAGCCCTCGGGCTGCTCCAGCCCTGTGCTGGAGGCTGGTCTTTGGTTCCTCTGCCGCCTTGGGAAAGCAGTGGTGCGCCTTCGACCGGGGCTGCCCTAGGGCAGCACCCCGGGGGCCCTGGCGTGCCTGCGGCAAGGCTCCAGCTGTGGACACAGGGCAAGGTCACATCAAAAACTGTCCCTCTGTGTGCAAAATCAGTGGAGGGAGATGCACTCACAGAGGCTCTTTCGGGCCCAAGACTCTTTAGGCCTAGCTGCTGTTGCTGTTGTTAACCCTGTTATGGGAGAGCTGGGGCAGGCTGTTCACAAACAGATTTATGCCTCTGTGCAGGCAGAACTGCTCCCAGCCTGGGAAAGCAGTCTTGCTAATGGCAAAAATTATCCCCCAAGAAACAGGGGATACCATCAGCCTCTGAATAGGACGCAGGATAGGAGCACTGTGTGCAGGGGATCTCCCTAAGTTTCCAGCTTTAACCCAAATGGGTTTTTCTGATTCTATGACACGTTCAGCAGTGGCAGTTAGGGAGTCTTCTCTGTGCCTGTTGAACCCTTGAAGTACTTCTCCATTTCAGATGTAGTACCTGACTGTCTCATGGCACCAGGATGGTTGTGAAAGTCCAGAATTTCTACCTTATTACAGTTTTCAAAATAGGGCACTGCAAACAAGCAAGCATTGTATGCTTATCCTCAGTTGAAAATGTAGAATCATAGAATGTCCTGAGTTGGAAGGGACCCACAAGGATCATCAAGTCCAACTCCTGTCCCTGCAGTCCATTTTGCCTGTGACAGTAACTGGTGAATGATCTCTCCCTGTCCTTATCTTGACCCACCAGCCTTTCGTTATATTTTCTCTCCCCTGTCCAGCTGAGGAGGTGAGTGATAGAGGAGCTTTGGTGGCACCTGGAGTCCACCACAAGCTCAAAGGGTGACAGCAAGCATTTCCTGAAAACAAAGTCCCTTCCAGCTTTCTCAAGTGGATATTTGGAAACAGACACTCAAAAGAAGGTGTCACAATGTTTGTGGACATTAAAGCAAACAGGGAGGAGATCTTCCAGGTGGAAAAGACACACTTTTAAAGAGAGCTTGAATGAAGATTATTTGACACCTAGGATGCACTAGGAATGCCCCCACACTGCTGAGGGAGGCCCAGTGCATTGGATCACCAGGTCTCACATATACCTATGGTATATTGCAAAGGGCACGTGCTTCCTCCATGTTCTTCAAATATTCTCTATACAAGATCACAGTACTCTGAAACCTGGTATTTTTTTTTCTATATTCTGCAGGTTGAGGGTGGGCTGTTAAAGCTGGATGCTTGGTTAGATTGTTGTTGCAGAGGAAGTGTGTGTGTGCGTGTGCACGCCTGTGTGGGTGTATATACATGCATCTATACATGTGCACACACACACAGTGGTACTGATGTATTCCTCCTGTTGCTGTGAATCAGTGAAATTTTTACCTAATTTCTCACGCTCATGAGTAAATAAAGGTGTTTCCCAAATCTGAATGTAGTGATATTTATGTGAAGGTTTAGGTTGACTTCAGAGGCCAGAGTCAATGATAGCATAGCCTGTATATAGGTAGACACAACTTGACATACAAAGTGTGGTGGGATGCTGGAGGCAAACAAGGAAGATACGAACAGATACATGCTGAATTTGAAATGTTCCAACTGTCATTTATGGAAAAAGTGATCAGTAACTCCCAAACTTTAACTGTGAGCAATTAGTCTCATTGTGAGAATTTTGTTTGTGCTCTGTGAAGTGGCTAGTACAATTTATACGTTAAAAAATATCTACCTCAACGTTACTTAACTCAGCTGTTTTGCTTATTTCAGTCCCATCCTTCTTTTTCAATGAAATAATGTAATTATCTCCTTTTCCTTGGGAAGCTAAAGAGAATGATGAGAAATATAACAAGTAAAGGCTCTAAAAGCTATCTATACACATCCAGCTTAATAAAATGTTAACCAAAACACAAATACTGGTACAAGAGCTTCATACTTCTGACTAGCTAATTGGTTTGCTAACCAATTTTTCTTCAGGGTAAAAAAGAAAAATCATCATAGCATTTACTGGTATCAAAGCAACAGATTAAAATATATTTTCCATATTAAAGTTGACATTTAATTAGCTTAGCTCTAGTGAGCCTGCACTGCTTGAAAAAGAAATCTCTCAAAAGGCTGGATAGAGCCTCTCTATTAATGCTTTTCTGTGATTACATAATATATATTTGCAACCATCGTATATTACTTGAGTAGCAGTTATATTATGTTAAAATGACACTTGTTGAGATGGCAGTAAAACGGTCATGTAAAAGTGCCAATATAACTGTTCCAATAAGTCAAATAATATATTTAGCTTTTTAAAAGATGTCCAGCCTTATCCATATTTTATTAAAACAGGAAGACACAGCGCCAACTATGAAGGCTGTGACTCTTGTGTGAATCCTCTGGAGTAAATTATCAAACAGAGATCCAAAATGCACAACAGGAAAAGAGCAGAGGGTGGAGTTGTTTGCCCGTAGTGCAAAGCCTGCAGGTTTGCTAGGAGGAAGAGCACCAGGAGAGCAGAAGAGCTGCCAGGGAGCGCAGCGTCACCCACAGCATCTGCTCTAACAGGGAGCTGTGTTGGGGATGTTGCCACTGCGGTGTCCTCAGGAAGGTGCTGCAGCTCAGGAATTATCTGGGCAGAGCAACAGGGAAGGCACTGGCTGTTATTTGAAGTATGATCAGTAACAAACTGTTACAGACATTTTGTAGTGATTTCAGTAAAAACCATAGGCATGGAATAAAATCAGTGGGGATGAAATTTATTGTTGTTTCGAACACCTCTGAGGAACAGCACTTTGACACTCTGAGGTCCTTCGTGAATTCTAGCTCATTTCCACACACACCTTCTGCAAGTCCTTCCAATCAGCTGGAAGTCACAGACACATGCATAGTACCGTTTTTGCATGAAGGAACCAAAATAACTGATTTAATGAATCTAGTAATACATTTACTTTTCTCAAGTGACAAGTGATAGGACAAGAGGAAACAACCTCAAGTTGCACCAGGGGAGGTTTAGGTTGGATTTTAGGAAAAATTTATTCACTGAAAGGATTGTTGAGCATTGGCCCAGGCTGCCCAGGGAAGTGGTTGAGTCCCCATCCCTGGAGGTATTTGAAAGATGGGTAGATGTGGTGCTTAGGGACATGGTTTAGTGGTGGGCTTCACAGCACTAGGTTAACGGTTGGACTTGATGATCTTGAAGGTCTTTTCCAACCTAAACGATTCTATGATTCCATGATTTCACTCTTAAAAATATGCTGGTTTATAGCTGTGAGCCTGTGGTCTGCAGGGCTGAGCAATACTGGTAGGTAACAGATTGGGCTAATTAGAAATCCCTGATTTTGCTTGGCAGGGAAGAACAGAAGCTGAATGAGGCTTTATGGAGTACAGGGAAAAAAATAAGAAACATAAATATGTAACACCCATTCTAAATGAAGCAAGGAAAAAAGGTAACAGATTAAACAGCCAGAGAACTGATGGGCAGGGAATTCTGGAAAGATCAGTCCTAGAACCACAAACTTTGCCAGACTTTGCTGGAAAGTGGGAAAACATCCTACATTCACATGCTCTGTGGTGTTTGCCTCCAACAGATGCCAGAAGATAAAGTTAAGAACATTTCATGTGGATGGACAGGGAGCTTGGGTAAGCAAGGACCCAGCAAGTCTATACTACATGCACCCTTGAACTGTACTTAAAACGCCTGTATTGCAGATCGGTGCTGACTGGGGGCTGACTCCATATGCAGTAACGTGTAGGTCTGTCCATGCTCAAATGTGGGAACCTTATTTTCAAGACAGGCAGGAGAAGCTTGAAATACAGAAGTCTGGGTCATTCCTCGCTTGCTGACTCAACCTTCCCCCCCCTCCAACAGTATCTTGTGTTTCTTTCTCAGTTTCGGACACAGGAAGGCATCTGGGCATCCCGGTCAGGACCGACGCTTTGCCATCAGTTTTCATGAGAGCCTTCTTGCCCCCACTGACACCGAGGAATTCCTTTGCCCTTGACTCAGCTTTTAGAGGTCATCTTTGTACATTTACTCCAACATCTGACATTTCAGACACCACAGATCCTACCAGGAGATAACTGCAGTTGTTTTAGAGTTAACTTCCTTCTTCCATATTTTTTTTTTTTTAAATTGTTTCACATTGCTTTCATGAAAAAGCACAACTACAGCATATCTAATAGTCCCCTGCAACCAAACAGTTGGGAAAAAAAGGGATAAAAAAGATACCAAAATACAGATTTACTTGCACACCAAGATAAGGGGGAAACTTTTGTTTCTTTATAGGGGAACAATACCTCTGAGACCAGAGGTATCTGGTCTCTAAGGCTAAAACACAGAACAGTAAGGCAGTCTGGAAAACACAAACTAGCCAGAGACAAAAAGTCTGTGACATGCGGGAACCAACCTTCCCACTTTTTGGTAACAGCTGAAAAGAGTTTTGGTAACATTTCTTTGGTTATTGTCAGTTCTCCCTGCTCAATGTTCTACTGCCCCTGTACAGGTATGGATCTTGCCCCAAATAAACTTCTATGGACAAAAAGGGCTTCTGAAAAATAAAATTGTGGAATCTTTTAAGGTAGTTCTTGCATTTGCCCACTAATTGCACTGGTTTTATTCTACACAGTCGAGGACAGCCAGACTTTTTGCTATTGGATCACACAAGTTTACTTTTAATTTTTCATCTGCAGTTCTTTTGCTCCTAACTATGTCAGTCATCCTGAATATTAGGGATGGATGTGGGAAACCATTAGCATTACTTAAAAATGCATCCTGTGGAGGTTCTCAGACTGTATCTATACAGCTTTATCTCTATACATGTCCTGTCTCTAGAGCAGCAGAAGGCTGTTGGTATTATGTCGTACAGTAAATTACAGTAAATTTTAGTGATTTTTTCATCCAAAAAAGTTACAAAGTTTCTGAGCCAATAAAGAAGGAAAGGGTTATACCCTTTTTACAGTGTATATTTTCCTAATTTATTGCACAATTTTGAATCTTTAAAGTTGTTTGCCAGGCCCACTGAATTGCCTTTCCACCGTTAAATTTAATAGTCTCCTGAATGGTTTCTAGTATATCAATATTGCCAACATCTGTGGGGTAGAGAATGTTAAGGAATTAATAGCATATGAAAGTTTGTCACTTGTGATGTTGCAAATGTTAAGATATGCCACTGAAACTGCGTTTTAAACAGTTTGAGATTAATGCCATTTGTCGTAAATGTCCTGCCTTTTAAATGTTAAGTAAAATGTGTTTTCCAGGCATGCAAAGACAGAAAGCTGGGAATAAAGACTGTTTTGCTAGGCTATTGCTAACCAGATTATGCAGCGGGATTGCCTTTATCTTTCCTTTACAGTTAAAATACCTCTGACCGTACAAGATTTCTACAGATGATTCTTAATCCAAAAATATGCACACATATATTTTACACAGAGTATATATTTTATATATATGTAAGGAAAACATATAACAGAATATTACATAAATATGTAATATATATATGTAGTGTTCATTGTAGATGCATGTAAATATATATAATCAATATTTTGCATTTTGTATATCATTAACAAAAAATCAGGAAACGTCCTCATGTTCCCTGCTGTTTCTCTTTCCCTCTCTATCTCAAGATCTATCTCAATATCCATCTCTTCCTCTAACTTTCTCATTTTAAATTATGTACAGTATATAAAAAACTAGAGAGAGAGAGACAGAAGGGGATGTGAGGAAGATTCTTGATTTTTTTCTTAATAGGACATAAATACATTATACATTATAGACTAGAAAGTATACGAAATCCCTACACTTACCAGACCTTTAGCTTTGTCAATGTATATCTGAAAGCATCACAAGCTATTAAAGACAAATTGCTGCTAAATGTCTTCAGTGTAACAATGAACAGAAAATAAGACCTTGCTCATTCGAGCAGAGTAAAAATGTAGTGTGAGCATAGTGGTTGTGACAATTTTAAAAATTCAAGCTATAGGAATTTCATCACGGGGTTTTCTATAATTTGATTTCTGCCATTATTTTTCAAAGGAGCAAATACCCATCTTAGTTTATTCAGTTACTTTTACAAAAGTTTCATGGCTTCCTACTTTTTGAGGGCTAAGGAGCAAATACCCAGATTGCGCAACACCAGCTGCCCAAGTAGCGTTTCCTTGCAACAGTGAGAAGCAAAGGCATCTCTGTACCCTCCGAGCTGCCGGAGACACTGCAACAGGGTTGGCATGCTCACCTTTCCAAAGTGGTACTGAGGCACGGGAGGGCCCATGCCACCCCATTTCACGCCTGGTGTCTACTTTAGGATGTTTTGACTGCATAGAGTTGTCAGTATTCACTAACTAAGTACCAAGATGTACCCAAAAGGTGGCTC
Source organism: Platalea leucorodia (assembly GCF_965183815.1). Lineage (NCBI taxonomy): Eukaryota > Metazoa > Chordata > Aves > Pelecaniformes > Threskiornithidae > Platalea > Platalea leucorodia. Next base: position 182,701 of record NC_138829.1, on the reverse strand, counting down.
ATGTTGGGAGAATAAATGTATTTGAAATAATAACTACCATCTAAGAAGCAATTAAAAGTTAATTAGAGGAGAGGATCAAAACTATCCAGTTTTAGTAATAATTACTGTCATGCAAAGCAGTGAAAGGGAGGCTTCTGCACTGATACAATCACAGACTGTTTTTCAGAGCTTAAATATTCTAGCAGTTAATTTGAGTAAAGGCATACTGTGCAAGTACACAGAGGTTTTTAAAAAAACACATTCCAGTCATGTTTCCTAAACAAGGAACCTGTAACACTTGTTTTAAGCAAAGTTAACAACCCAAATTAATTATCCAAAATGAACATCAGCATTTAGGACAAATCTTATCAGCATTCAGTGTCACAGCTCCAGACTAAAAGAGGAAATGAAATAAGGAACTATTCGCTAAAAACTGAGCAATGGAAAGAGATGTGCATTGTTCTTTCTTACATGAGTTTCTTTTCTCCATTGGAGTGCAATTTGGTCCATTACAGATAATCAGTGCAAATTCCATGTAAGTGGCACTGAATTTCATGCGCTGCCTTACTAGTATGGCAGAGGAGAACCAGCTGGCATGTAGATAGTTCAGTAGTTTGGTACATGGAGGTCTAATAATTTTGCACTATCGATGATGGTTTTGTAGGTGGACCACATGCAATATTGCCATTTCATGTACCTCCATTTGGCACCCTAACTGGCCTTAACAGGAAAACTGCTCCAGGTCAGGATCCTGCCTGCTGTGACATCTTCTAATAAAACCTCTGAGCTCAGGGGAAGCCCAGCTGCATCCTTGTGTCCAGCACATGAATACAGCCAAAGCTCTCATAGGCATTGGGTCTGCTCCTCTATCCTGCTCCTCCTCTTCGCTCCCCCATGCATTGTGCCCTTTCACACGGCGTTTCAGGAGCAGCAGAGTCCAGGACATGATGCTCTCAGTTCACAGTGCTCAAATATAAGGGCTTGCAGGGCCCAGACCCTCACCAGAGAATGCCTCAGGGTACGTGAGCTCATTGGCTCTACCGTTGCTGTGTTATCTGGCCAAGAACCTGACCCTCTGCCCCCCATGGCCTCCAAGAGCCTTTTCCAGCCTTGGCACGCAGACATTCACAATTAATTTTTAATGAATTGCTATATAAAGTCTTTCACAGGAGAAAAACTGACATTACCATGCAAACAATGTGTTTGGTTTGTGGGTTTTTTTCCCCCAGCAGGCTGGAAAGTACAATCAAATATTTGTGTAATGACCTAAAACAGAATGATACGATGATTTGTAACACAATAAACTACAGATAAAGACAAGTGAATAATAATGCATCCAATTATGGATGTGTTATTTTTAAATGAGCTGTTATTCTGCTATATAGTCCCACACTGCTACGGGGAATTAGTTCTTGGCCATCTTTATCTCATGAGCTATCTTCTATCTTTTCATGTGAAATTAAATTTTAAATTAATTGTACGGGAGGCTAAAATTGGGAGACAAATTTTTAAAAAAAGTCTCTGGTGAGTTTATGCCTCTCTTCTCTGCATGGTTTTCTGCTGACAGGCTGGATTTTCTGGACTTTGTTCCTATTTGCTGTGGCTTAATAAAGATTTTTTGCATGTAGCCCTCAAAAATGTTTGCTGTGTCTAATCCTTGTGTTGTGTGACAATCGTAATTTCAGTGTATGGTTAGCCACCCTAAGACGTATAGCACTGTTTTTCTTTTCCTCTTGGAAAGTTTATGAAATGCATCTTGTTCCACCCATTACGAATTGTGTTTTAGGATCGAAAGAATTTGACCTTTACACTTCAAAACTGCTTTCCGCAAACACCACCTTGAAAACTTGGCTACAGATTTCTCTAGAGCTATTGAAATTCATTGAGGTGACTGGCTTAAGGTTATTTATGTGAGTTTCTGCAAGACAACGATACTCAGGCTTGGGACCCGAGCCCCACCGTGCTGCGTGCCCCCTGCACACAGGTCAGAGAAGGGACTCTGTGCTGCACTTCTCTCAGCTGGCAAGGAAGAGACAAGCAGGAGGAAAGCCAGCCAGGAGAAAGGTGACAACAAAGTGGGACAAACCAGTGTGATATAGGGAAGCAAAGAGCAAATGGGTTCAGAAAGGGAGTAGACATGAAGGAAAACTTTATCGGTATTCGTTAAAGCTGGTGTTCCAGCTTCAGTTCAGGAAATACGACCAGGGCATTGGAACCACGGCAAAACCCAGCGAAACTTCCTTCGTGGCGGGGTTGAAGGATGGCGCTGGATGCTCAGACCCAGCACACAGCCCTGCTGGTTGTATGGCCTCCCCCAGAGCTCCCAGGCTCTTCACCACAGGTCGTCCTAGTGCTCAGGAGGGCATTGGGCTCCTCCACGTGCTGGTAGCCGGCGTCCCACACCATGGTCCCTGCTCTAAGCCGTGGCACTGCGGTCACAGAGCAGGCAGGCTGCCAACGGCATGCGTGCGGATCACTCCGGGGGCACATCTGCACACAGTGGTCTGCAGGACCACCACTCCCAGGCACTCACAACTTAAAACCGTCTGTCCTTCAACAACCGATAATCATTCAGTCACCCACATAGGCTGAGTGTTGAAGCAAAAAAAATAACCCTCTGCCTGTGCACACCAGTTCATACTCCCTTACTTTTATTGGCTTACGTGTATTTGGTTTGCATAGAAAAAACCACTCCGTAGGGCCTTTCGCACTGGCATGCACCTTGTGCACACTGAGCTTCCACCAGCTGAGATTTCAGTCACAGACTTTTATACAATGTCTGCACAGCAAAATATTCATTGCAAACAGGATAAAAAAGGTTTGCTGTGGCTTCTTATCCTAAGAGTCAAGACACAAGCCAGCTCCATTTGCTTTCATGGAAAGTTTCTTCCTACAGTGCATTGGACAAAAGAGAAAGTTTAACCACTTCCAACTTCTAACTCTTCCCTAAAAAGCAAACTGCTTAGCTGAAGTAATTGTTTGAAAACATAAACAAACAGTTACACTCCCTCAAGAAGCCATTAAACATGGCATGATAAGTCAATAATTTGCATATGGCTGATTGTTTAGTAAACAAACTGTCTCCTGAGAGGACGGTAATTAATCTTTTACATCAAATCGGTTGATTAGTCTTTCTGGGAATAATGCTAGATGTTACAAGCAGGTGTGAGTCATGATACCACTCTCGTTGAAATTTAGGATTAAACATGGCAATGAACAAAATTTTAAATGCATTTTTTAAGCTTTGGAAGCATCATATGAGTTACTAAAAGATTAACTCCTTTTCTTTTTTTACTTCAAAATTAAGTGTCTTTGGTATTCTTTCTATTAGGCAGAATTTTTAAAAAATTCTCAGATGTACATTAATATCTGTACAGGGATTAAACATTTTTTTTGGTTGTTTTTTTTTTTTTGTAATTATTACCAGCATGGCTCAAAGCTAGCTGAGACTGACCCTGTGCACCAGGGCTGGTGGAGAGTGCCCACACACCGTGGGGCTGTCAGCGTCCCTGCCCTGCTCTGTCCCACACCCATCGGTGGCATCACGGCGCCTGTGGTCCTGAATCCAGAGTTTCCCACAGGGATGTAATTCAGAGAATGCAAACCTGATAACCACCCTTTAGCCCAGGCCGAGACCAAGGTTTGTCTGATGACAGGTAGGTCGCTCGAGCTGCTTTTATCAGAACGTGCAGCTGTGGAGACGGCCCCTGCGTCTGGCAGAGGGCACATCTGGACTGCTAACCCATTCACCGCTGCAGGGCCAACCCACACCACTCTCACACCCAGCCGGGGGCCAGCAGCGCTCCGAATACAGCAGTACAGACTCTGCTTAGCTTGAGCTAAGCTTTGCTCTCCTGTGCCGAGGCAGGGGGTAGTGCCCAGCCAAGGCAGCACAGCACCAGCGCAGGTCTCTCTGTGCTGAGCAGCAGGAGTCGTCTCCTCACTACCTTTACTTGTCTGATACAAGAATGTAAAAGCAAAAGAATTCTGCAAACAGGACACCGTTAGACCTAGAATCACTTATGGTATTTGGCAAACCTAACGCTTTGTCTTGTCAGACTATTTGTCAGCCTCTCTCTGGGTCAGTTATTTTCAGTGATATATCTTTCTCATTCACTCATTTCAGTCATGCAATATACTGGTTTTATTGTGACATTACACCTACGAGGGCTTTTCCTTGCTTAGGATAGTGTTCCCGAATTTCTCTGAATTCACTGGGGTTCTGCCTGGTGCAGATGGAGAGCAAGCACCTCCTGTGGCACCCGTGCTGCCCCAGCCACCCTTCTGTGGCAGCAGTGCTCGGGTCCATGCGCTGTCCTAGTGGGGCCATGAGGTTTTTCACATAAGAACTGGTGATAAACAAATATTTGATTGTTTAATAAAGTACCAAGAGAAGGGCTTGATAGCCTTCTTTTACGGCATTTGGTTAAGCAGCTATTGATTTCCACCACACGCTTGTTTGCCTCTGCTTCCCAGAGGCAAAGCGCATGGTAGCTCTGGGAACCTGCAGAGGGAAAGATAGGACAAAAATATCAGCTGTTGTAATCCAAACTCTTCAGGCAGCTAGAAAAGTCCTTAAGATACCATGGAAAGATTACTATTTATAAAGAAATAGCTGCCAGCCTGGGATGGTTGCTGTGATTTTCCATCATTTTCTCCAGAAAGATTTTAGACTGCAGCTATTTACTACAAATTGTTGGGGTAGCTATTTGTGAAAATAACAAGATTACATCAAATCTACCAAAGTAATTTGTTAATTAATAAAGTTAATTTTAAAAAAAGGCATTTGAGTATTAGGTCAGGAGAGGAAAAAGGAAACATAGTGAACTAAAAACTTTACAGTAGTTCAAATACACAAAGGAGTTTCTTTCCTCCTAACAAGGTAGGACACAAGAGTAAAAGGCTAAGGAATAAGGTGTGTAAAACCACACCACGCATCTCTGAGTCAGAACTGTGTGTGATGCGAGCAAAAAATCCTGTTGGAGTAAACTGAAAAATTATGGTGCAAAGGATCTCTTTTCCCACAATAAGCCTATCACACCTTTCTTAAGCAGGAGCTCACGATGTCAGCCAAAGCATATACACTTTCTGTTTTCTCAGAGAATTCCCAAGGCTTCTCTTTTCTTGTCTGTAATTCAGTTTAAAAAATAATCAAACAACAATATCAGGCTCAGACTGTGTAGTCCCTGCCAGCTCTGCAAACATTCAGGGGAATGTTTCTAGTGCTCAGTGGCTCTGCTGGGCTGGATACAACCCACATGCAGAAGGAGCAGCCCATGAGCAACTGCAGAAGCACTGCATCACCCAGGAGAGAGGTAGAGGTGCTCCACAGGGAAGACAGGAATGAATTTATTGCTGATTTGTGTTCTGAACTGGGGAATGCAAAGGATAGCAGATTGCAACCCCATTGCAACAGGCTGTAGAGCCATTGCTATAGCTGTAGGTGTACTTGCACCCATTCCTTGGCAGCACAGCCTACCCTTTTAAGGGCCTAAGGCTTCTATGCCCAATTAGTGCTAATTAGCATTAATGAGGATTGTTATTTCAGACAGACAGCTGTGGAGAACACCAGGAGTGAGTGTAGGTAAGGTGCCTGGGAGAGGAAGGGACCAGTTTGGTTTGGTTCAGTTCGGTTCTGTTGGAAACAGCAGCACAGTCAGCCACCTCCTAGGACAAGCTGGTCCAGCTCCACCAGTGCCCCAGAGGAGCAGGGGCTGTGCCCAGCCAGGCAGACAGCTCCTCAGGGAAGGGCAGAGAGCACAGCCACAGGCATTCCCCAGCCGTGGGGCTCCTGCGGGATGCCACAGACTCCCGCAGGGCTCGGCAGTGGTGGCACCCAGCAGATGACACGGCTGAGATTTGCTGTGTGCTGCAGGCTGAGGGCATGCCAGAACCTCAGGCTGACTTGCTGCAAACTGCCCTCTGCCAGGCTGTGACGTGCCAGTGTGTGATAGCCTGTCCTCAAGGTATTTATTTGTCTGTCCCTACTTTAATGTTTTTGGCTGCCACAGTCCATCGAGAACCTCACCATGTGCTGCATGAGGGGGGTCCTGTACGCTGAGGGTAATTGTTTGTCTGCTTCTCCTCTACCTTGTCTATATAAAGAGGATTATGTCATGAAGTTGTGTGCAATGAGATGAATCTGATTCAGGATGCTTGTTCCAGTCCCTTGGGGGATCAGAGAACAGGCATGATGTGAGAAATCCTATCTGAACCATGAATACAGCAGAAAAGGAAAAAAAAATCTGCTGCACCTGTACAAAATACAGGTAAGAAACTGTACAACCAGATAGTCTTTCTGTGTAGGAATTCAACTATGTGAACAGTCCTCAATCTCTGTGAGCTCTTTCAAGAGAAGCAGACACTGTCTTCATCATGAAAGGGCACTTAGAGCAAAGAAAACAAGCTGTCTTCCCATATTTCGATCAGCTAGCTCCTCTCTTACCTGTGGTAAAGGTAGGTAAGTCCCAGTGGCTCAGCCCTCAGGCTGCAAAGTTTAGCGTTGACTCTGCTGCTACAAAGCCGTGAAGTGTCTCAGATAATAACTGAGAAATTTCCTCCCATTTTGGAAGGTGACAAGCTTCTTGCAGAGCACCTGACAAGTTCTGCTGCTCTGTATGCTTCAGTCCATGCACCAAACTGGAGGCTTGACTCAGTTCAGCTCAAGTGGGTCTTTAAAGATAAACATCAACATACAAAGATAAACATAAAGCACAATCAGAGTTTACTGAGTGATTAAACACCTAACAGTGGTGATATTTAAATTGTCACTTGCTCGTCTCGGATCACACGCTTATGATCCCTTCACACTTTCAGCGAGCCCCCATGTGATGGGCAGCTGGAGTTAGGGGCTTTCTCGGGGCGAGCACCCATGTTGCTCTTCTACAGACGGAGACCATAGTCTGTCGACCCCTGGGAACCCGCTGCCCTTTGCCACATGCTGGAGCTCAGGAGGACCAGAGATGTCTGAGCAGCAGCCTCTCCTCACACTGCTCCTAGCTGGCTAAACCTGCTGTGCCAATTCCTCTGATGGGCTGTGCCACCTCTGTTTCCCTGAGGAGACGTCGGCAGTACATCACGTGCCCAGTACCTCACCTGCCCATAGAGCTCCTTATGATGGTATGTGGAAGTTGAAATCAAGAAAGTTTTTTGGTTGACTTTGTTAGAAGAAAGACAAAGATTCAGAAAACTGGTTAAACCACCTGGAATATCTTTTACTGAAAGCAAAATTACATACAGTGGTTTTAAAAAAAATTCTGCATAAATATTCCTGTCCTACATAACTAATCTTTAGGGGTTATGGAAACAGGGGTATATAGAAAACAGTTTTCTTGTTCTTATTAGTTTGTTTTTAGCTGAGAAGAAAATATTTCTGCATGCAGTTAGGAGAACAAGTTTGTGAGGTATTTCTCTGTTATTATTAAAATATGAATAGTGATAGTCTGGATGAGGGGACGTCAGGGGAAATTTTGGTACTGATCTTTTCAATACTCTAGAGTTTCCACCTGAATGAGGCTCTGGAGGCTCAGAGGTCTTGTATGGAGAGTCACTGTCTGGCTGCTGGAATACAACCGTTAAAGGATGTCTCAAGGATGCCAACATTGTCTTCCTAAATTCCAGCCCTGTTGCATATTTAAACTTCGGCAATTAGTATAAGGAATCAAAGTAATCTTAATTTGAAGTATTTTAAGTTACCTCATTAGATTCAATATTAATTTCTTAATCTTCTCATCTCAATTACATTTCCATTTCAAATTATTTATCTCAGTTATTTATAATCAATTTTATATTTTCCTAACAACAAGTACGATCTTGATGGGTGGTTAGAGCACTTCAAGGTCACTGCAGTAGGCAGGTGACCCTATGCTATGACGATCGTACAGTGCATGGCCTGCACAAGGGAAGTTACCTGTGGAAATGCACAAACTTATCCTGTGAACTATGAGAACAGGTGGGTTATTTTTACTGTTGCGCTTTCCTCATCTTCCAGCATTTGAAAGAGCTGTCATGAAAGGAAAGGCTCTTCTAGCTGAATCAGTTACTGAAGACAGCAATGCAGCAATAAAAATGAAGACAGTGTCTTCTTTAGCGCAGCAAAACCCAATGTATGAAGTGGTTCGCCAGACTTGCACACATGGAGCTTTCATTTTTAATTTCTTCACTGCTGTCCTCTTTATATCATAACAAATGGACCCCTGAGTGCCAGCCAAAGCTGAAGCTGTGTATTTCATGACCAAGGCTGGACCAACATGAGAACCACCCTGCGGCAGGACAACCGTTGTTCTAAGGCATGCAGTTGTGTTTGCTGCAGCACGAGAGACTCTGGGGAAATCCACCTGCATATTGTATTTAAAATAATAATCCACCAGGCTTATAGGAAAGGTTCTTCTAGGGTCAAAAAAAAAAAAAAAAGAGGAAAAAAGTTCTTCTAGGGAAGAACTGTCTGTAAAGGGGAGGAGATTGCGAGAGAGGGCAAAATTCTGGTGACTTGAGGATCAGCCCCTAAAGCAGAATCCATGTGTATTGCAGCTGATTTCTAGTGCCTCCTGCTGCCCCTCACTTTGAGGTTTCCCCTCTGTCACTGACCATCACCTGGCCAAGAGCTGACAGAAATTTTATTTGCATGCTCAAAATATCCTTTAAAGAGACCCTGGCATCTCTTCAAGCAGAGAAAATAGTATGCTAATATACTGGCAGAATTATCTCTTGCTAAGATCATGATGCCCAGTGCCTCCCTAGTGCTGCGGAGGAAGGGCCCATTTCTGCTACGGTGGAGCCTGGCACCCACCCTGCTCCCACCATTTCCACCCTGAGCTCGGCCTTTGGCTGGTTCTCAGCACTGTGGCTGTCGGCAGAGATGTTTAGAAATCCTGGTCACGCCACACAAGTTAGTTAAACCCTAAAGAACTGCAGATAAAAAACTAAGATTACTTAATCTCTCCCTTGCTCAGCTCCCTTTCCCCTACACTTCTCAGAAGCTTTTGCTAGGATTCATAAGGCTGATGGTATTTTCACAGAATGAAGGAGGTCAGGAGCAGACATGGAAAATGGCTTTCGACAGCAGATTCTGATCCCATTTATCTGAAGACAGATCTCTGCCGTTTCTGCTGACTCCATTGGAGTTTCTGTAATGCAAAGAACGTGTCCAAGAACAGGCTCTGATCGTCAGAGGATGCGCAAACTCAAACATTTCCTAATGAACGGAGCCGGGGGGTGCTGGAATTGAACATTCAGTCATATCCAAGTCTATAAATGTTGCTCTGAAGCAGACATGGACTTTAATTAAAAGAACCAAATAAAATTATGAGAACTCAAAGTGCTTATAGCAAAAAGCTGTAGGAAATGCACTTCCTGTGGTAGCAAACAATTATTGCTCAATGGCATTGTTCATAGCAACTACTACCAGAAAAAGGATATTTTGGAAGAACACTTTTAAAAAAACCCACTAAAACTAAACTTGGCTTATCTATAAAAAATGGATAACGCATTACACTGCAACAAAATATCAGAATGAACAATTGTTCTGAGCAATCATTAAAAATAAAAATCTAAACTATAAAGTACAATCAGTCTTTGATTGTTAAATTAAAAATTAAACTCATACTTTATGAGGACATATGCATAAATAAAATCAGAAATGTTTTAAATAATTATGTAGTTTAACAGACTCTAGGGTATTCTTTGATATCTTAAGTTTTAACAAGTGAAATAAAAGTGCAACTGATTATGAGACCAAATCTCCAGAAGTTGGGTTTTAAGAAGAAAAGAATATCATGAGGTTTCTCATCACAATTACAAAAATGGCAATACTGACAGTGTTTGTTTTCAGAATTGAAATGTTAGGTTTTTCTAATGTGAGAATAACACTGTCAGAAAAAAAATCTCTATATTCTGTATTTCCAAAGAGTTGATAGACTTGTTCATTTTCAGTTGGAGCCACCCAGGTAGGAAAGACAAATTAGGACACTTTTCGTAAGAAAAGATGCTTTCAAAGCACTGTTATTTATAGTCCAAGTATATTACAAGCCTACTCATGTTTACATCATTACAGTTTTCTTGCCTGTTAAAAAGTAGTGGAATACCCCATGGGAATTCCAGATTGTATTATGAAAAGTAAAGGTGTAGAAATCCACAGTAAATGTAAAATAAACTTAGGAAACGCCATAGACCTTAGAGCTGAAAAACATGACTGAATTTCAACTTGAAACTTGGAGTGAAATATGTAAAATGTAACATGTGATACTTGAAAAATAATGAATGCCAAAGGATTTGAGTATTTGATATGTCCTGAAAGATAATCTTTTTCACTAATACCTACATACTAAGTGCTGTAGTGTAGCACCGGAGAGGCGAAGGACTTCACCAGTGCTGAAAAGCTTTTATTTGCAGTAGGTAAAGTGTTCAGAATAGTGATCCCATCAATCTGTCTTGACAGAAAGTTATTTTCTGTCTAAGCACCTGGTGACTGACTGTTAAACCACAAACGTGTGAACAATTTGGACTCACCTGGCATTTGAGAAATTTCCCAAAAGTAGGGGAAGCACCAAGCTGCATCTCACAGTCTCCACTGTAGCAGGGAAATCTGGAACAACAGAAGACAAGATAAACTTTTTGGGAAAGGCTTATGCAAAATAACTTCTTACAGTCTTTGAAAATGTGTAAGAGCTGAACCAAAGGACCGATGAACTACATTCAACATAAAGTGTATGAGCAACAGTGTATGAAATCTGTTTCTTTTCAACTCCTCGATACAGCAACAAATTAAAGCCTCAAACCTTATCTCTTGAACTTTAATTTTCAAGGCAAAAGGATAATCCTTCTCTTATCCATGGAGCGCTTATTAGCCTCTGTCTTCAGACAGTTAAGATTTCTTGTCCTGACTGCATCATTGGATGGATCATTCCAGAAATTCACTTCTCTCTTGAGCAAAGGTTTACCACTTTTCAACTTATCACTATTTCTAAAGGTTTTTATAAAGAGACATGATAATCACTTGTGACTCTAGTTAAAGAGACTAAATATCCAACCCCTTCGATTTTCTTCTAACAAGATAGATTCTTCATTTTCTTCTTAATGAGAGTGACAGTAATTTAGGGGGTTGAGCGACAGTGAGCACGAGCAGTGAACGTTTTGTCTAAGAGGTAAAGGTGACTGGCAAGAGCCACAGTTTGTGAGCACCCTTTTTGCAGGCTCAGAGCTGGAGTGATGCCAGAAAAACACCTCATGAGATGTTTATGCCATGTTTCTGTTCTCTGGCTCTTAGAGACAGGTTCCCTGCATGCACACCCTTTCTTCCAAACTAGCACTGCATCAGAAAAAAAAAATGTTTGTCACTAAGCAGCTTATCTCTGTTACCTTATTCTCTGCCTCTCCAGATTCAGATAGGCAGTACCTAAATCTGCAAGGAAAAAATCCCACTAAATGTGCTCCCATTCATTCATTTTGTAAAGAAATTTGTAATAGTTTTGCTTGCTTGAAAATCCATCATTAGTAACTACAATGCAGTTAGCAGCTTTATATCATTAAACATAAAACAAAAATGGAATTAATGTCACATATAACTTAATTCAGTCTTCCATGGCAATCTGTTATTCAAATTGATTAGGAACAATATAAAACAGGAAAATATGTGAGCCATTGTTAATATCTAGTAGGCTGGTTAATTGAAGCTTCAAAGCAGAGTTTTATAACACAGTTTATACTACTGTAGTTTCATCTGAAAATTCCCAGAAAAACCTGAAAATTTCAGAAAAAAAAATGAAAGTCCCTAAACTTGGAATTTGAGAGTAATAGTTTAGGTAGGGTTTTGACAAGAGGAACACCATTTCCTGCGTATTGGTTGTGTGTGCACAGGTTCACAAGCCATCTGCATTAAGATGTTTGAAGAAGTGGGGAGCTTTACTACCATCCATGCCAAGATTAAGTGCTGACAGATTCCCCAACGTGTGACTGTACTTTCATTCTTCCGGTAGAAAAGAAATCTTAAAGAGACTGGCACAAAGGGATGATGCCATTACTTTCTCCACCCGCTATACCTGAGATAGCATTTGCAGTACTCTGCACTCTTCCCAGGGATTTCCCAGAATGTTCTGTTTACTTGTCTGTTTTCACTGAAAACAAATAAACACACTAACAAACACATGAACTAAAGAAAAAAAAAAAAAAAAACAAAAAACACAACATTAGCAATAAATTGTAAAAAGTTAGAAAAATACAAGCATTTTATGGTGCAGTTCTTCATGTTATGGACAGGCTAATGCAGTGGGATGGAATAGCTGCAAACTCATGTCAGCTCAGCTCTTCTGTGCTGCAACTCCGAGCTTTCAGGAAGGTTGAAACTGCCATTTCGAAATGGTTCTTTCTATGGTGGCTATTACCAAAGTCAAAACTAACTGTTAGTAAATTATTTCTGCAACTAATGACTAGAGCCAGGCAAAAAGTATAGATCGCTTTGTAGTGGACTCTGTACTTCAGCAGAAGCTTTGCACTTCTAATGAGCATGTGTCCTCTGAAGCAGCTGTTAATCCTAGTCCCTTACATGCAAGCAATGCTTTGTCACAGAGGGAACACAGGCATGATCAGGAACAGCATGAAGATAAAGACGGGACTCTTCATTTAGACTGGATGTGCTCTGCACTGATTCCCTGCAAAGAAAAGCTTGGTGTGAAGCATTTAAAGAACCTGTATGTCAGGGCCCTGAGGATATCAATAGACCCTACTTGTCCTGATGAGCCTCAGCTGGGACTCCATGCACACTGTCTGCCCGTGGCACAAGAGCCCCATTTCAGCTCGGACATGGGAATCCAGACCCTGCCCAAGCTCTGCTGTGAGTGTATCTGTTCAGTCCTGTCTCTGGCCCTGCCTCCTGGATGGACTCTGGAACCACAGCATAGCCTCTTCTCCAGTCCTGCCTCCAGTCTGGTTTCCTTTTGCTCCTTGGCTGGGCTCCTGGATGGACCCTGGACCTGGTTTGCTGCTTACCATGCCTGGGACTGTTTATCGACCCTGCCACCAGCACCCAGCTCTGCCCACTGTGTTTGAACTGCGTGTGACCGCACCTGGGATGGTGAGGGACTGTCTGCACCAGGGTCACCTGTGGCTCCTACCCTTGAATTGGACAGCCCTGCTCCTGCTTCTCCTGGCAGGGTGCTTCTGACTGCAGCTGCAGCCATACGCGGACACATCGCGTAGAGTAGGAACTGTGCAGGCAGAGACACCACCTCCCACTTGTGTTTTCTCAGCCTCCACGTGAGGAGGCTCAGAGGAGCCTATGAGCCCCAGTGGGTATCATCTCCAATTACTTGTCCAGTCTCCCTTTTGCTCCCAGGTAAATATCCTTGTGCGGAAGTGCCCACCTGTACAACACACTGCGAACTGCCTTTGCTTGGAACTAGCTCCAGCTAGCTCTCTGTGGTCATTCTGAGTTTTGTACTGTAGAACACAGTGAATAGCTCATTCATATAAATTTCTCCATCCGTGAAATAATATCCTTCCTCAGACATCCCTTTCCAGACTGGTGAGTCTCAGCCTGTTACTTTGGGTTTTATGCAGAAGTCATTACATGTATTTGATCATATTTGTCGCCTTTCTATGAAGCTTTTCAGCTCAATATATGCTGTTTGAGATAGGAGACCTGCTACACATGAAATTGTATATGCATGAATGTATATATAGTGACATGGCTAGCATGAAAAGATTTTTAAAAAAAAAAAACATCCTTTGCAACAAAAAACTCTCTCTATGTTGGTGCTTGTACACGCTGAAACACCTCTAAAGTGTATGTTAGAAAATTGTGTGAAGGACATCATACATGTGGTTCTCTCCATTTTTCAAATAGCATAATTGTTTAACTTGAAAATAATAATTTCAGATTCATTTGATACCAGAGCTACAAAAGTGTTCGTTTTTGAAGTACTTGTAGAGTTATTTATGGATATGCCTCCAACATTAAGAGGAGTCCTGTAATTGTGCAATACCCCAGTATCATTAGCATGCAATTGCCATGGCAATACAACATTATTAACATGTTTAGCAGAAGAGAAGGGAGCCATCACAGTGTGACCAAAAGGCCTGCAGCTCTAGGTGGTGGGAAATGACACAGTTCCTTCTTGAGCTTCCCAGTATCGCATCTGCAGAAATGGACTTTTCAGCTACTATTTGACAAGTGAAGGCTTCAAGGAGAAACGCCACAGCATTAAACCTCACAAAAGCGTTTTAGTCACCCTCCCTGCAGGTGTGCCCTGGGGCTGTCAGTGATGCTGCTGTACCTTCCATAAGGGTTTAGGTACCCAAGGACTGTCGTATTGCAAGAAGAAAAGACCTATGTGTTTTAAGACCCCAGGTTTTATCAGCAACTGAGTAAGGGCTTCCCAGACTCTGATTTTTGGCTGGAGGAAGCTATGTGTAAGTCCCACTTCGGACTTCTCTATCACCTTTCTGCATCAGATCTTCAGCCCTTGCTGTGCTGAGCAGGGCTACACTGACAGCGTCTTCAACACATCCTGAGCTGTAGTCCTTCAGCTGCTACTCCTCAACACTGGGACACCCCACTGGATCTGGTGGCTTTGGACACTACAGGCCAGGAGCCAGATTAAACAGTGGATACGATGGAGCCTGTTGATGCTGAGGACACCAAGAGCACAAGAGGAACGTGAATATGGTTCTGGCAGCATCATCCCTAAAACAAGGAGCAGAGCCACCCCAAACCAAGGGGAAAAGAGTGCACTCTCTACACTGATGGCTCTCAGCTCCTTCCACACTTGCTTGTGACTTCTGCTGAATTTCATAGAGGAGGGAAGAGCTGGACATCTGCTATTGCTAGTGCCTGTATGGGCTAGACAGAGCCTGACCCAGCTGGCTATTGCCAAAAAAAAAAAGCATGGCTGTTTGATGATTAATTCAGCTGGAAGCATTCTGCTTATAAATGAAATTTAGGTGCAAGGGCAAAATGAAAAGTTGTAGAAATTAAAATAAAATAAAACAAAACAAACAAAACCCCAACATCCAAAACCCCACTACAAAATAGTAATGAAAATTTATAGAGGTAAGTAGCTCTATCTGTGAAATGCAGGCCACTTCTTCAGCTGACAAGTAGGTCATGCTGGCACATCAAAGGTGCTTGAGAAATCCTCTGTATAAAGGGCATTCCTACTAAAAAACTTGAAACTGCAAACCAAATTAACCCCCATTACAAAAAATCTTGTAATAAAGGAATATATTTTTTTATTTCTCGCCACTTGCAGTTGGAAAATTACATAGCACAATTAAAGATTGCACATGTGACTGATTCAGTGAGAGGCATAACTGGACAACACTGATGATCAGTGCTGAATTCTTATAGTCATTTCAATCTCTCTCACATCAGTAGAAGAATCCACATGCAGTTGCTCTACCACAGTAATTATTTTGTCCTAGTTTGCTTATGACAAAGAGTTATGAGGTAAGTATCACTGCTCGTAGTGAGGACTGGAAAAAAGATATGTTCAAAGCACTTCCACTGTTATTCTCTGGCCATCATAGAGCTTCAGAGAAGCCTGCTCGCCAGGCGTTTGTTCCTTTCTTACTTGCACTCGCACTTGTTTATGTTTTCTTCCCCAGTGTTTGCCTCAGTTAGGCTTTTGAGCTCTTTAAAGTTCTTTGAATGTGTGAAATAAAGGCCCATCAAATTCTTAGTGTTGGCAGTTGAATGCCACCCAAAACAGCAAATGGGTTTTGACAGGCTCCAAGCAGCCTGTCTTTGCGCTACATGTGATTTCATTTTGGCAGCCCAAGTTTCTTTAGATAATATTCACTTTTTCAGCCTATAGTAAAGAATACGCTTCCCAGCTGCAGAAAGCTACTTCTCTCTGGAGAGTCACGTATCTAATGCTTTGAAAGACTCATGTGAAAAATGAATGTGTGCTCTTAAAAACTCGGTAAGATCAACAACCTAGCAATGAAAAGGTACCTTTGTCAGAAAAACAATCCTATTTAGCAATCAATTCCAACCCTAGTTATTTCTGAGGAAGAGGAGGGATCTCCCCTGACAAGTCAACAGCAGTGGGGGCAGGGGGCACGAAGGCCACTGTCATTCGTTTCCCATCCCTGTCCCCTGCAGGCTGTGTGACAGGCCTAGTAAATAAGTGCCCAGAAAGCAGATGAAGAGAAAGTGCATAAGAAATCCCATAATTAGGAAAATTGTCAAGGATTATCCCTTGGGACTCCCAGAGCTCACAAGCAATAGGCAGGAAGGCACTGCCTGCCGCTTACTGAGGGGCTGTCTGGTTGGCATCCCAGCGGCACAAACGGCGGGGGGGTCACATATGCGGTGTCCCACCGTGGCGGTCCACAGCCAGACCCAGTCCTCCTGGGTGAGAGATCGAGCAGGCTTCCCTCTGCCTCCTGGAGAGCCCCTGGGCTGCTCCCTCCGTGTGCCTGCTGGGGGGTGGCTGAGGGCACCACAAACTCCCCAGAGAGCTGTTGGTGTTTTGGGGCAGGGATGTTGGGACCCACCACCCCAGGCTGTGGGTTCAGAAGCTACAGCCCACCCTAACGTGTGATGCTCTTGCAGATGTGTTTGGGGGGGGGGGGGGGGGGGTGTGTGTGTGTGTCATTGTTTGGGGGCAGGGAGGTAGTATTTGTTTTTTATCATTTTTCACATTTGTTTTGATGCAGTAATTTAGTGCAGCTATGAATTTTTGCTTCCCAAAGTTACCAGGGAACTTATTAAATAAATAACTGGGTTTGTTCAGTGGAAAGATGCTGGATAAAGAAATATGGAAAGACATTGCATCCGAATTGCCTGGCCTGTCTATTATTTGTTTCTAAAATCATTCCTATAAAATACATCAGTTTGATGAATTCACACATTCTCTTTTTTTGGTGAAAATCTGCAGTTTCACCGGACAATACAATCCTCTGTGTAAAACAACGCAAGACCTGAAGTCTCGCGTTCAAAACCTAAGGTGAAACTCCTCTCCAAACCAGTGATACATCACAATTACGTCGGGAGCGACAGCTCTCTACTGGGCTGGTGCCCTTCACCAGGCGACTAGGACCTCTTGCAGTGAGGGGTTATTCTGGGGGATGCCTGTGCTGGGTGAGCGTCCACACTGGCTGTCAGACACCCACGTTCCTTGAGCAACCACATAGAAACAAACACTGCTCTGCCTTCCCTGTCAGGCTGCATGATCCAAGAAGATCCAAGTACAGCTCTGTCATCTGCTTTGGGGTTCAGAAGAACAAGACAGACAGTAAAAATAAAATCAAACCATAGAGATGGGTTGTAAATAGTTTAGACTGAAAGTTTCAGGGTGTGCCCTTATTTAATACTGTGTTTCCTGCTCCCTGCAAGCTCCAGCTGGCTTTGTGCTCCAATGAATAGCTTCTTTATGAGGCTTCAGAGCTGCACAGCAAGGTTTCTGTGCACTTTAGTCAAGAGCAACAAGGTAAGAATGAGCTCTTTTATATCTATTTGACACTCCAAGTTTATTTACCTGTGACTCTTTCTGTTTTCCCAATAACTGTTGACCACTTCTTTCACCAAGCCCTTTAGAGATCAGCTAGAGTGTACTTGCACAAGTTAAGAGAGATGTAAAGATCTTTGAGCCAGGCAATCCTTTCTCAGGATGTAATTTCATAAATTGTTCCTGATATAATTGGTTGCTTAGATTCCCTGACTAAGGTTTACGTCCAAGTGACTCTTACTACATGGACAACGTGAAGCCTTGAAGGTACAGAAAAAACAATAAGGAACTCATAATGCCTGAATATATATATCCCTTTTGACTTTCCTTTAGTTTCATTATCATGTTTTCAATGTAAGAAGAAATTATTCAAAAATTTTATCATGGATTATAATTTTCCTAATTAATAAAACTGAGGTGAAGATCTGTTTTTAATAAACCCATATTTTTTCTCTTGTTAGAGAAACCAAACAGATCATTTTAACTTATTCAATAATAAATGTTTAATATGTACAAAGAGGCTGAAAAGCCGTCTGAGTCAGGTAGTGTTTCAAAATTTAGCAGCCCAAGTGCTGTTTTCCATATTTTCTCTCTATATTAAGCACTCATGATTGTAATGTTAACTTGTTTGTGTAATTAGTCATTCAAGAAGCCACCCTGATTCAATATGGTTTTCCTAACTGACCTCACCAGGACTATTTGCATGAACTGAATTGTACAATCTCCTTTCCAGTCTGATTAATAATAATAATAATAATAATAATAATAATAATAGCAACAATTTTTTTCATGGAATATTCTGATTTTTTTAATGTGGACATGAGTCAGAACACTGCCAGAAGACCCCCAGTTTAGATATAAGGAAGTTTATACGTAATATTAGCTCAAAGGTGAGACCGTATTTCTAAAGTGGAGGACAGGACTGTGCCTTGCCAACATTCTGCAAAGAATAACGTGATAGTACAGCCTTGTTAAAGGTATCAGATGGACTGGGTCTGTTGAAGCCTCAATGCCAGATTTTTGTTACACTCCTCAGCAGTAGCTATGTAAACAGAGACAAGATGCTTCCTTCTCAGACTGCCGTTCCTGTGAGAATGAAAGATGATTTATGCAGTAAAGGACCTCTGGCTCAGTAAAACAGAAGTCATCTCTCTTGGGAACAAAGCAGGGACTTGGGACTGTGACACACTGAATGCTGTTGCTTTTAAAATTTTTCAGCCACTTGAAGATTTCTCAAAATAAGTCCAGAATGATTCTTTTTGTCACGTGTAAAGTATATTTGATGTCATTCTTCCTTCAACTCTCAAAAGAGAGAAGGAAAAATGCAAACAAATCATTGGGATAGAAAACAGAGTGAATGCTTCAGTTACAACTGAAATTTAGACCAGAAATGGAAACGCTTGTTCGTATTCATTAAGAACATCCCTGCTGTATTTGCTGAAATAAAAGGATTCTCCTGGATGAAGTACATACACTAGATAGGATTTAGGTCACCTGTTCAGTGTAAACTCTGGTTTGTGTTTTCCTGTGGGCTTCTGGGTTGGGGTTTTTTTGTTGTTTTTTTTCCCTTCTAAAATTATTGTGGTTTAGTCTTATTGTTGTGAAATCCTTGTTCCCTTTTGAGTTCTGAGTCTTTACTGTTTCCTCTGCATTAATTTTGCTAAGGTGTAACTGCAGACTCCCCTAAACTCAAGTGTGCTCAAGAAATTTCCTTTGAAGCCTGCGACTAGGAGGAGTCCTATGATTCTGCATTCAGTTGCTGCTGTTCCTCATCCATGCAGTTTCCCATCACTAAGCTTTCTGAATTTGCACTGTGGCTGCAAACCATAGTAGGATTTAGCAGGGATTTTATATTTTATAATGTGGATTTCCAATCTTCATAATAAGCATTGCTTTCAGATGATAACCTGACTGTGCTTTTTACTGAGTCTGAAAACTATTTGTGCTTTCTTCTTCACTTCCATTGTCCATGCAGCACAGCATGGTTGTCTTGAGGATGTTAATGAGTCTTCCTGCTCAAGCTTAGGAATCTGACCCTGCTTTTTAATTAATTGCTCCTCTGTGGAGAACACGGGTCACAGGATCATAGAATCATAGAATATCTCAGGTTGGAGGGGACCCACAAGTGTCACCGAGTCCAACTCCCTGCTCCTCACAGGACTACCTAAAACTACCTAAAAACCATATGACTAAGAGTGTCATACAGACACTCCTTGGGTCTTTCCATAACTTACAAACCCTTCATGCAGACATAGACTAGGAGATTGCACAGAGTTGGGAAAAACATTCCCTGTCCACTGCTGCAGGAAGACAGAAGAAGATTAATGCTATAATCCTAAAATGTATTTCCGTGCAGAATTTCTGTGGGAGCACCATCAGACTGTGCAGAGATATGCTCACACTGGAAGCCTACAGGAGGAAAGTGGTACGGCCACAACCTGCCAGAGCAGTTGTCATCAGACTGTCAGGCCTGACCAAATGCAACAGGGTTCTGTCAGAATTTTCAAAGAATAATCCAAGTATTTTAATAAGTATAATTCATTTCATGTTAATACATATTAATCACACAAGTTGAAATATTTGAAAGTAAAAGCATCCTTTCTACAACAATGTTTCAATAACGTTGTTATTATTCGAGAAAAAAAAAAAACAACATTTCAAATATTGGGCTAATTTCAACAGCTAGGAAAAAAATTGCGAAAGGTAGGTGCAGATTAAGCAGTGGGACAGACTGTTGAGGGAGACCTTAGAATCTCTACCGCAAGGTTCTTCAATGCTTTAATACAGTTTAATGTTTAATAAAGTTTAAATTAAGTTTCAAAGGTTAAATATAACATCTGTCTAGAATGGGCTGAATTCTGCTTGTACAATTTATTCTATCTTTGGGTCTCTTTACCTTGTTCAGTCTCAGTTCAGTCTTAGTTTTGTGTGACTGTATGTCACTGTGAATGAATAAGATTTTAAATATATGCTGGTTTACTAGCTACATTTTTATTTATTTTTTATGTTATATAGGATGATGTTGTACCTCTGTGCTTCTGATTGCAAACTGCCATTGCACTATGAGAGCAAGTAGAATGTGTTTTTTTCACCAAAGAGTAGTTTTTCTAATTTCTCTCTATTTTCTTGATATAAGCTTTGGGATTTTGTTTCAATTACATTTTATGAAGTTTCCTGACTTTTTTAAATTGCATTTCTTTGGGAAACGCTGTTTTTTCTTTTAGTCTTCTTTTCTTTTTTTTCTCAAGTCAATGAAATGTTATCATGTAGTATAGTTTTATTTTTTCTGTCTCCCACTCAACAGTTCCTCAGTTCATTTTCCTTTTATGTTGAAGACCTAATGTAATAATTCATGGCCTAATGGTATGACACGCGGTGTTGTTGCTAGAGGTGGGTAATAGGTTGAAAATGGCATCAAAATTAACTAATTTGTTCACTGTCTTTCACCAAATATTTAGCCTCCACCTGTTTCCTACCTTTGACAGCTTGTGCTTAGCAGCCAAGGCTCACAGGGCACCAGCGGTGCTGAGATCAGCCCGGGGCTGACGCCTGGGCCCGGCGGGTGGAGGGGAGGCTCCCGCAGGCAGTGTGCTCCCACCCCTTCTCCCAGGTCAGCGCTGCCTTCCTGACTCCGAACGCAGGTGCTGACCCAAGCGACATGCTGGCAGAGGATGCATTAAAATTCACTGAGGATCTGCGGATGCTCCTTTCTGCATCACGTCTTCCTCACGGCAGGTCTTGGTGAGCCCCAAGTGGTGTAAATGTCCACCTGCGGCACAGGTGAAGGCGGATGCCAGCAAGGGGGATTGGTGCTCCCTGACTGCAGCATCCCTGCTGCAGGACATTCATGTTTGCCTGGACTGAAGGTGACAGGTAGCCCAGCATGACTGCTAGCACCCTGAGCATGCCTGGGGAGAGCAGAGTTGACACCCAAAGATGCTCGCCACTCCTCGTTCCAGACAGCAGGTAGGTCAGTGGTTAGCTCATTGCTTTTTTTCACTCTTTATCACTACTAGTTTATGTGATAAAAAGCTTGTCTGCACACATGTGAAGGATCACAGGGACACAATGGCAGGCAGCGGGACCCCGGTAACCCAGTCAGAGACAGGGAGCCCTGCTTGGCCCTTCCCAGTAGAGCCTCAGCCCTGTGGTTGGGGTGGCCCCTGTCATGGTGGGACAACTGGAGAATGTCTCTAGTTCACTTCACAGGCTGAAGGCAGTCCCTGCCTGGGGTATGGGACACATCTCGGGATGCAGAGGAGGAGCACCACCTGTCCTGTTGCCTCATCACACTCCATTTCTTACCCTTTTCCTGTGTGAGGAGATCTCTATGCTGTGTGCATGTGTGTTCGTGGGAGCTCCAAGTGGCGCAGACTGGGGTGGGACCAGGGGCCAGAGGCCCACAGGACCATAGTGCAGCACCCGGAGCGAGAGCGGGTGTGCGAGCATGGGTGTGGGCGCTGGTGAAGATGGAGCCAGACCAGCCGGCGAGGAGGTGACACGACCTGGGGACCAGGGGACGTGTGTCTGAGGAGGAGGCAGCTGGATGAGTTGGTGACTGGAGGACCGGGGGCTCCTGGCCAGCTCCGTGTGTGTGCATGTGTGAGATGGTATGTAGCAGCAGCTGGAGTGGAGCTGCAGCCTCGGGGGCTCATATGCCCATGTGCCAGCAACTGGGGAGACTGGGATCCAGGGGCAGCTCCTGGGCAGACCATCTGAGCCCAGCTGCTGGAGGGATCCACGTTGCATGTGTATGTGTGTATGTATAGAATATAACGTGTATGTGTGTGTACAAAATAGAATGTTTTCTGCTAAAGGACCTTCATCCCGATTAGCCAGAGAGAGGACCAGGATGAGGCTCTTAGTGCTGTTTGTGTTAGCATGAGTGCTCTGTGTGTGTGCCAGTGCTGATCCGTGTGGTCAGCCATGTATATATGTATATATGTGTTGAATATTGTGTTTGCATGTGTGCATGGTCTCCTTCTATGACAAGGTGACCCACTTGGTGGATGAGGGGAAGGCTGTGGATGTTGTCTACTTGGACTTTAGTAAGGCCTTTGACACTGTCTCCCACAGCATTCTCCTGGAGAAGCTGGCTGCTCACGGCTTGGATAAGTGCACTCTGCGCTGGGTTACAAACTGGCTGGACGGCCGAGCCCAGAGAGTGGTGGTGAATGGGGTCAAATCCAGTCGGCGGCCGGTCACCAGTGGTGTTCCCCAGGGCTCAGTACTGGGGCCGGTCCTGTTCAATATCTTCACTGATGATCTGGATGAGGGGATTGAGGGCACCCTCAGTCAGGTTGCAGATGACACCAAGCTGGGTGAAGTGTCGATCTGCTGGAGGGTAGGAAGGCCCTGCAGAGGGACCTGGCCAGGCTGGATTGATGGGCCAGGGCCAACTGTATGAGATTCAACAAGGCTCTGTGCCGGCTCCTGCACTTCAGTCACAACAACCCCATGCAACGCTACAGGCTGGGGGAAGAGTGGCTGGAGAGCTCTTTGGCGGAAAAGGACCTGGGGGTGTTGGTTGACAGCCGCCTGAACATGAGCCAGCAGTGTGCCCAGGTGGCCAAGAGGGCCAATGGCATCCTGGCTTGTATCAGGAATAGTGTGGCAAGCAGGACCAGGGAGGTGATAGTGCCCCTGTACTGGACACTGGGGAGGCCGCACCTCGAGTACTGTGTTCAGTTTTGGGCCCCTCACTCCAAGAAGGACATGGAGGTGCTGGAGCGTGTCCAAAGAAGGGCAACGAAGCTGGTGAAGGGTCTGGAGCACAAGTCTTGTGAGGAGCGGCTGAGGGAGCTGGAGTTGTTTAGTCTGGAGAAGAGGAGGCTGAGGGGAGACCTTCTTGCTCTCTACAACTACCTGAAAGGAGGTTGTAGCAAGGGGAGGGTCGGTCTCTTCTCCCTCGTAACAATCAATAGAGTGAGAGGAAATGGCCTCAAGCTGTGTCAGGGGAGGTTTAGGTTGGTTATTAGGAAAAACTTCTTCACTGAAAGGGCTGTCAGGCCCTGGCACAGGCTGCCCAGGGAAGTGGTTGAGTCTCCATCCCTGGAGGTATTTAAAAGATGGGTAGACGTGGTGCTTGAGGACGTGGTTTAGTGGTGGACTTGGCAGTGCTAGGTTAACAGTTGGACTCGATGATCTTAAGGGTCTTTTCCAACCTTAACGATTCTATGATTCTTTGATCTGTGCCTATTGGAAATACATCCTCAGCCTTGCTACTGGCTGGACTGGAGGATGCAGCTGCAGCAGCCTCACCTCTATCAGCCTGCTGGATCTGGCCTGATGTCCCCTAACACCGTACAGATCCTTATCATGTATGTTCCTGCAGACCCTTGGGATGGGAGGCTCAGCAGCTAACTCAGAGCACCTGACAACAAGCTGGAAGGCTTCTGGTCCCTCCCTGCTTTGTTTCAGGTTCTGCCATTTCATACTCATGGGCGATCCTCCCCCCCACGCCATGTGAATGTGTGTTTTGTGTTTCTTTTTCCCAGGGCACTCTGTGTTCTCTGGATTGTTACTGAAGGTTCACACATTTTTTGCTTATCTGCTTTCACCATTCAGCTGTCTCAAAGATCACACTTCCTAGGTCATGCTGTGAGCAGGGCTCTCTCCACTAAACACTACATCTTAAAGGGTACAAACCTGTACTCGAACACTTAAGGGCAAAGCTGTTGTGTCTAGCCTGTCTAGCTGATATGTGCCATGTTCAAAATCTCCAGATACAGATACGTCATGCCTGTTTTATGTCCTTACTGCCTTTCCATGAAATTCAATCTGTGTTCTCTTCAGGGGCGGCACCATGATTTTTTTTGTTGTTTGCCTGGTATATAGAGTACTGTGGACATTTCTGGAAAAAGCTGGTTAATAATATTTATGGTCTTATCAGCTTTTTGCAATATGGTGAAAGTTTTTGCTGAGTGCTATTTCTCTTGATTTCTACTGAGATACTGTACCAGATTTCCAAATTTTTCCAGATTTTAGAGAAGTACTACATGAGCATGGAGGAGGTACTGTAGCAGACGAGATTATATTCAAGACTTGTATGCTAATTGTTCAAACTCTTTCTTCTTCTTCTTCATCTCCCTTATCTCTCCGTGCTCCTGTGTTCATTTTTGTAGAATTCTAGTGGGTTTGTAGCAGTAACAGTCAGCTGTCTTATGTAAGAATATGAATAATCTGACAGTGCAGCGATTGCAAGCCTGTCCTGTGTGCTGTTTGACTTTCAAAACCTAAATGTTGAACAAAGGAAACGTAGAATGATTAGACACTGAACTGACTTAAAATGAAACAATGGATGAGTCAGTCTCAAAAGATGGAGATAAAGGAGTGAAGGAGACTTGCAGGAAGGATAAAATCCAAAGACATAAGACAAGCAGAGTTCACCAAGCATTACAGTAGCTGGAAATTCTTACACTCTTTCCCCAGTTAAATTAGAGCAATGAGGCTCAGTTCATCTATATCTACCATGGGACAGAAGGCTCATACTGCCATCCAATGTGTATCTACAAAAGTGTTGATAAATATTTTCAGCTGTAGGAGAGGGAGGACAGTATGTCTTTGCACAAGGTCAAAAAGACAGCCATCCACAAGCTCCCTTTGGAGAACAGTACAGTAGTCTTCCCATTATTTTGGCTACATATTCCAGCAATGAATTGGTTTTGGAGTGCTGCCCCCCAGCTAAACAGCAGGGACTTGGTACCATGATGGGGCGGGCAGCCCGGCGTGGTGCAGAGGAGTGCTGACTGCAGGGGTGGCTCCTGGGCACTGCTTGGAGCATTTTTCTTCAGGAGGTTTGAGAAAAGGTGTTGGGAAACAAGAAGCTCCAGTCCAGCAAGGTTAAACCAGCACCCCAGTCACCTCATGGCCTGAGACCGAGCCCTGAGAAAGCAGAGGATACTCACCTGGCAACCGTGTCCTTACATTGCACTGGTGGGAATTAAGAACTTAGGGCTTGCCTTCATTAGTGACCCCCATCCTGAACATGCTATCACTGTTAACCTGGATCAGAACACTGGGATAAGGGTAAAAAAAGACGCAGGTATTACAAAACTGCAGTGCTGGCGGGGGAGGGTCCCCTTGCAATGCCTTGGTAGGTCATGCTGTCTGCAGTTCTACAGGTGACTCCATGCACCTGTATGAAGCTCTGGGATGTGGCATCAGCACCCTGATCCCCTGTGCGTTCTTTCACTCAGAAGCTTCTGAAGTCCATGGGATAACTGGAGCATCAGATATTACTTGAGACAGGCACTGGGATGGGAACAGAGCACTATATTAGCATGGCTATTTGTCACTACATTAGCATACTAATGCTATTGCAGGAATGAAAATAGATCTGCTTCTTTGGAGCTTTCTGGAATCAGAACCAGGTGATGGCTGCCTCTAGCAGCATCCCAGCTACTAGTGGGAACCCAAGCTTGTGTCCACTCAGCATTTTGATTCTCTGGGCCACAAAGAGGGGACCGGGCAGGAAGGGATGTCCTCATGCTTGGCCAACTATAAACCTGGAGCTTACTTGGCAGGGTGGGAGGCCTGGACCCTCTCCTCAGTACAGCGTCTCTGCTATCCCAGCTTCAGCATTAGCTGCTGGGAGCTGAAGACTTTGGCATTCAGTTCAGCACTTAATTTCTCCTTTCTCACTATGAACTATTGGTCACAGAATCCCTAGTGCTCAAGCAGCAGAGAAACAAAAGACAGAGTAATAATGAAATATAACAAGAAGTTTGATTTGATTAATGTTTTCCAGATTATCTTGTGCCTCACTAACACAATATTTTTCAGATTATTGTAATTTCAGGTAGTCTACAAAACAGCTCAAGCTATTTCCTCAAAAAAGGTCTGCATTTCAAAGACAAAGCAGGTCCACAATTAGAGCTACGGTAAAGTTCTTTTTGGTAACATAGAGGACAGAGAGTTCACAGCACCTCCATGCACGGGAAGCCCCTGGTTGTCACTGGGCCACTTTTCAACGTCATACAAGTGCATATTCAAATGCTTCTTGTAGTCTTGGAGACATATAGGTGTCATGCAAAGTCTCCAGGCACTTTGGATGCTCTGGTTATTCCTGACACTATGCTAAGTCAGTGTCTGAGAACCTGGGCTTTGGCAAGGCCCCTGTTTTGCTAACTCCTAAACTGCCAGTGCTAAGACAGGCTCCTGCAACCATGCAAAAGCCCAGATGGGTGTAGAAGGGGCACAACAGTTTTTATTCATACTGCAGCTGCTCTGACTTGAGGTAGAGGTCTGCTCCATAGGCAAGCTGGCTCCTCCACCATAGGTTGAGCTGCTATACAGTTAGTTTTCTCCTCATCTCATGTATTCTCTCCACAATAAAAAGCGAACAGGGCCAGACTGAGATGACAAACCTCAGGACCTCAAAATACTGACATTGAATTACTTGATTCAAATCTAACCTCTATACTTATGAAAATTATATTACAAAAATTAAAAAGGTCACAAATAAATATTTAAGATCTACAGAAAATGCCTTGAACTACATGATTTAATAAGGTCAGTTCTCTTAGTTTAGTTTAAAACACAAATAAATAAAAGATGGGCATGAAAGTCAGTTAGTACAAAAATCTTGCTTGGCAGAGGACACTGGAACTAAAGGGTTTCTAATCCAGTACATAAATCTGGGACAGGATTCTCCAGCTGTAGATTAAAGCCAAACACATTTAAACAAGCAGTCAGGCAAAACACGAAATACTCTGAATTAGTCTCCTGAAATCTAATAAGATAACTTCTTATCTAATTAGATGGTGGAGTCAAAAGCTAATTGCTAATTAAGAATACGATGTCTGTGAAAAATGCACAATGCCTTCTTCAGTGTCAATGTCCCTCCCCCTTAAACACAGAGGCTCAATGGCAGGCTCGTTTTCATGATACCAACAAAGATTTCCAGCTGGGCAAGATCAGCAGAGCCTCCACCTCAAAGATGCATTTTCAGCTTCTGCACAGCTGTGCGCTGCAACTCCACCCCTGGCTGCCCAGCGCAGGTTGTGGTGGGCGCAGACCCTTTCCTGCAGACTGCACGGAGCAAGCGTCCGACCCCACGTTCCAAAACACTCGAGGCTCCCTACAGAATGATCTTTTCATCCCTCTATTTTTCGTCCCCTTCTTAGCACTGCTGTAGCTGGATGAAATGTTTGACAGCTTCAAGGCTGCTGAATATTTTGCCCACAGCAGTAAATCAGCCTACACTTGTTTCCCTGACTGACACTTTCTGTGAATGGCCTCTGAGGACATTTTAGAGGGACTGAAAGATCTGCTGTCAGGACTCCCTTTCCTCATGGATAAAACCCAACCCTTTACTGTGTTGTGAGCATAAAGAGTTTGCTCACTTTTCTCAGGTACTTCTCAGGAAACGCATACAAAAGCAGCCACTGTAATTGCCTTGGACAAATCAAATCAATGAACTCTCTTGGGGGAAAAAACAATAGTTGCCTCATCATTGCTATGCTGGAAATTTCATAAGAAGAAGAAAATTTATCTGTGTAGAGGAGATATTCCTCACCATCTTGGTCTCCCCACCTATTGTAGCTTTACAATTTAAATGTTTACCAGAATTCCTGAGCCGCATCTGCATGGAAGGGAAAAAAAAAAAAAAGAAAGAAAAAAAAAATATGTTTCTTATGGAAAAGTTTTGTAGAATTTCATGGGAATGGCAATATCATGAGAGAGTTTTACTTTAAATGAGTACATATGTTAATAGATAATTATACCTCTGTGGTGTAAACCTCAACAGAGTTGTACAAGAAAAAAATCTTTATTCACTTCTGCAAGGCACATGTTCTCAGCAGTCAAGTGGCCACAGCCACACAACTGTCATTACTTCTGAATGGATGCTGATCTTTGTAGGGGGTCCTGAAGGACAATGGAAGGAAAACAGTTCTGGGCCCAGAAGCTTAAAACAATTCTTTTATTCTATTAAGCACGAAGACTAGCCTTGTTACAATGCATAGCAAAATCCTCATTCTGAACAAAGAGGAAATCTGTGTGCATAATGCGGGTTTTTTTCCCGACGATTTACATGTATACTTTTCCACAGGTATTATGTCCACCAGCATAACTGATTTTGTGCTTCAGTGTGCTGTCTCATACAAGAGTTTCTTGATTATTGATCTGTACAAACAAAAATTGTTGGAGAAAAAAACCCCTATAATCTTAGAAATTGTGCTGTACCAATTGAATTTGATTCAGGATTACTTTATGACAATTCAGGTGTACTAAATTGATTCTGCATAGTAACCTCCTAAAATAAATTAATAAGCAGTAAAGTTTCTCTCAGTGTTATATGCTCCCTTTTCCCTTACTCAACTACAGTATTTTTTTGCTCCTCTTCCATCTTTCCAACTGTCAGAAAGAACACTTAAGTTATTCTTAGGGATACAGCACTCCAAACTGAATATGTCCTGCCTAGGCATTCAAGTCCTAGCTTTGTCAGCAGCACAAAGCTTGTTCCTGAGGTCTGCAGGGACCACAATTTATTGCATGTTGCTCCGAGCAGTCAGGGTTGGGAAAGCTGCACATCTTAATTAGTTTTCAAGTGTCTTCTCTTTAAAAGGAGTGAATTCCTTTGTAATGCTGTTAAGTTCTTCGAATGCCATGCTAAATAACTTTATGACAAAGACTGTTTCTGTCGTTGTTTAACCCCGGCTGGGTTCACTGCTTCCCAAGGGCAGGCAGGTGTTCAGCCATCCCCAGGATAGCAGGGCTCCATCACACATAGTGACTTGGGAAGACAAATGACAAACTCTGAAAGTCCCTCCTTCTTCCTTCTTCCCCAGCTTTTATTGCTGTGAGGATATTGGTTGGGTATTTGGGTTTTTTCCCTCTCCTTGTTTGGCCCAACTTTGATCTCCTCTCAGCATCCCTGGGCTATTTACCTTTGCAAGCGTGTCTGGAAGGCCTGCCTAATCATAGAATCATGGAACCATAGAACTGCTTAGGTTGGAAAAGACCTTTAAGATCACTGCCAAGCCCACCACTAAACCATGTCCCTAAGCACCACATCTACCCATCTTTTAAATGCTTCCAGGGATGGGGACTCAACCATTTCCCTGAGCAGCCTGTTACAGAGCCTGACTACCCTTTCAGTGAAGAATTTTCTCCTAATATCCAATCTAAACCTGCCCTGGCGCAGCTTGAGGCCGTTTCCTCTTGTCCTATGACTTGTTACTTGGCAGAAGAGACCGGCCCCCACCTTGCTACAGCCTCCTTTCAGGTAGTTGTAGGGAGCGATGAGGTCTCTCCTGAGCCTCCTTTTCCCCAGGCTGAGCACCCCCAGCCCCCTCAGCTGCTCCTCAGAAAACTTGTGCTCCAGACCCTTCACCAGCTCCATTGCTCTTCTAAGTCAATCCCTAGCCTGTTCTTGTGCTTCAGTTCTCATCCTTATTCCTTTTTGTTTCTGATTTTGTGCTAGACATTTGAATTAAATGGTTAACATTTTTCATTAATAATGAAGCCCCCCCAAAAAAGGCTGTATGGACTTTGCCAGCTTTAAGCAGTTTTGCTAAAGAATAATTATGAATCACTGGAGCGTGCTAAGTAAATCAACAGAGACTCCCAGCCCAAACAGCTTTGAAATTGGAGCTTTTAAAAATACAGTAAGAATCACTCCAAGCTGGCAAAGTTCCCATTTTTATACAACAGTTTGAGAACATGTGCAAGCAGATGTCTCCTGAGACTGAGCTACTATACAACTTCCCAAGGAACTCTCAGGTCAGCTCTGTCTTCTTCAGAATGAGGTATCCATGTATGCATTTCCAAGGGGTTGAGAACATAATCTTGAGGCACCTAATGCTGAATTCCTATGGTCAGAAGTTTTTCCTTGTATATATCTCCCAGGAATTCTGAAAGTCACAAATTAACAGTATTTCTTTGATGCTGAATGCAGAAAGAGAAAATGAGAGAAGACTACAATGAGAGAAGGAAAAAGAAAAGAAACATGCAGCTGAAGGACTCTGAAAGATTACTGAATTATCTGGGAACAAGAGCACAAGTGAATGTGAGTCTAGAAGCATCCCTGGGGCAACATTCACCATACTGTCCTAAGCAATTTAAATTCTATGTAAAGTTTAAGTGCAAGAAAACATTTGTCACAGCTCCATAATCAAAAGGGCATGAATGTAACCTGTAATCAAAAAGGCAGTGCAAGAGCAGGGGTAAAATTCAGAGTTAAATTTGTTCAGCAGTTCGTAGTGTTGGGGAATTCATGTTGTTCCAGGATGTTCTGCATTATGGGAATGCAAGACATACTTGTAGCACTAGCACTAACATAATAACAGACATGCAAGGTAAGTGCACTGAAGAAAGAACTTTAGCTGACCTTCATTTAACACATTGTATCATGAAATTGTAACAGATGAACCTCTGAAACTAGTAAATGGGAAAGGTGTAAATGAGAAGGTGATCTAGAAAAAAATATCTAACAGCATTGTATATTATTAATATGATGCATAGAGTTGCTATGGAGACCTGAAGGCAAGTCAGAGATTGTATTTCAGTATGTATGTAGAATGAATACTTTTTATGGTATGAATTATGCAGTGTTGTGACAGGCTGGGTATGTAGACTTAGAGAAGTCACTAATTAAACAGCACGATGGCAATGAAAACTTAGTTGTAGCTAAATACCCAGCCTTCTGCATTGCATACAGTGTCAATCTCTGTGTGCTCTGAGTCTTTGCAGTGAGTTATTTTACCCAATCCAGAGGAGTCACCTTCTGAGAAATGTTCACAAAAGGCAGCTTAGGTAAAGCAAGGAGTATTTTTTGGAAAGACACACAGAGACTGCAGCTTCTTGAAGTTCCCAAGAGAAAACAACTCCTCTTTGTGGGAAGGGTAGGTGCCTCCATAGCAAAAACAGAAACATAGAGTCGTTCAGGTTGGAAAAGACCTTTAAGATCATCAAGTCCAACCGTTAACCCAGCACTGCCAAGTCCACCACTAAACCATGTCCCTAAGCACCACATCTACCCATCTTTTAAATACCTCCAGGATTATCACAGAATTGCAGAATCGTCTGGTGGGATGGGATCTCGGGGGGCAGGGGTGTCTCCGCTCCAGCCTCCTGATGAAGTCAGCACGGGCTTCTGCTCAGGTCATTCAGGGTTTTACTCTGCTGGCTCTTGATAACCTCTGAGGATAGTTTTCCCACAACCTCTCTGGACCTCTGCTCCACTGCTAGGTGGTCCTTAAGTAGCAGCATCCCAGGACTATGCCAGATACCTATCAACACGTCTGCAAGGAGAAAGGTAGGACTGTCCCTGACGCCATTGAAGCCAAACACTTACTGTGATACCCATTTCATGTTCTGGAATATACTGCTGCATACACAACTGCAAATTTACTTTTGCAACTTTGCAAGACTAATTTGTACAAAAAAGTCTCATGGCACTGTATAATGAAACTAGAGTTTGCTACTCCCATTTTGATTATTGCAAGTAAAGTGATAGCTAAATGTGGCTTCACCTCCTATTACTGAGCAATATTCACGAACATAGAAAACACCCCTGAAAGATAGACAATTTAAGAATGATTAGACATGAATTTATCTTAGTCCAAGAGGTCAGTGCATGGAAAAATAATGAATGTTGGACAGATTCTCCATCTTGTCTAACCCCTCCACTCAAGCATGGTCACCTTGTAATTATATGTGAGTTTTATGTAGATAACTCTATGTTATGAAAAATCTCATAAAAAATAATCCTGGCTGTAGCTAGAGCCTGGAATCTTAGAATTGCTTTTTATCTATTTTAACAGGATCATTTCCCAGGGTTTATCATATAACAGCACTGCTTTCAATGATAATAAATTCTCAGCTGAAGATTAACACTGAGATATACTGTCAAGAAGCACAAAGAAACAGAACAGAACCCCAGAAAAATTTAGACTGTGTAAATCATCCTTCACTGTTTCACCAAGTACAAATTGAAGCACTAGTAAGTCCTTGAGGCTTAAAAGCAAAGCCACTTGTCATGATAGGCTCAGCCATCCTTTCTCACACAGCTGTTTTACCAGAAGATCCTTCAGTGTCTCATCAGCTTTACACCACTGTGTATAGACACAGACAAGTCTATGAGGCTGGATGGGATCCACCCAAGGGCACTGAGGGAGCTGGCAGAGGAGCTGGCCAAGCCACTCTCCATCATCTATCAGCAGTCCTGGACAACTGGGGAGGTCCCAGATGACTGGCAGCTAGCAAATGCGATGCCCCTCTACAAGAAGGGCTGGAAGGAGGATCCTGGGAACTACAGGCCTGTCAGCCTGACCTCGGTGCTGGGGAAGGTCCTGGAGCAGATCATCTTGAGTGCCATTATGCAGCATGTGTGGGACAACCGGGGGATCAGGCTCAGCCATCATGGGTTTATGAAAGGGAGGTCCCGCTTCACTAACCTGGTCTCCTTCTATGACAAGGTGACCCGCTTGGTGGATGAGGGGAAGGCCGTGGATGTTGTCTCCTTGGACTTTAGTAAGGCCTTTGACACCATTTCCCGCAGCATTCTCCGGGAGATACTGGCTGCTCTTGGCTTGGGTGGGTGTATGCTTCACTGGGTAAAAAAATGGCTGGATGGCCAAGCCGTTCATTTGTAGATTTTTATAACCCGAGGAAGCTCTTAGTGAGTAGTTAGGCTTCTCTGTTAACCCAGGCTAAAGATCTTGGATTCCTGCATAAAGCCATAACTTTGCATAAAACAGGAGTGCAACTTTTCGAAGAGACATCCCAAACTCTTCTAAAACTGCAAGGGCTAGAGGAACCACTAAGTCCTGGACATAACATAACAATGGCTTATTACACCCATTCTCTTATTCATCCCAAGTCATATCAGATTTCTGTAATTCTTAGAAATTTCTTCTTTGCAAATCACCTCTCTTTATAGCTGCACTATCTTTTATCTCTCTGTCACTGTTTGAAGGTGCAAAGAGTTGACTTGAACCTTTCTTGTGACACAGTTGAAAACTTCAGCCATAAAGCTGGCATCTTATAAAAAATTGGAAGAGATAGTTGTTAGGAGGGAACAGGTTCAAATTCTGAAGAAGAAAAACGATTCTCAGAGAAGAGAGGGCTAGAGGTTTACTCAAGAAGATGGACAGATAGTCCTGAATGCTTGGCCAAATTCTAGGCAGTGAGAGTATTATCTGGTTTCAGAAACCAAATTATGGTCTCAGCACATAAGACAAATCTTGGTCCATTTCTTCTGCAGAGAAGACTATCATGGCTTGATCATTAGCATGGCCTCTGTAACGGAGACTACAATTCAAGAGGGTACTGGAGGGAAAAAACTCAACAGTAACAGCTGCTGAGCTGGTGCTGCAGTCAGTCGTAACAAACCTTCCTACATTGGTGTGAATCCAGGGAAGGGGATGACTTCACATAATTTAGCAGGAACTGGATTTTCCATGAGATAATTTGTCATAGCTCTGTGCTACAAACTGTGTAAATATCAGATTTTATTTCTTTTTTTCTCAGTATTGTAGAACTTTATCTTCATCTGGGTTCATACCAGAAGGTGTGTTAGAAGGCAACATTAGTGACTTTTTACTTCTTCACCACGGTGTATAATAATACAAGGTAGGTGAAATATTCAGCATAATCTGGTTTACCTTTCTTGTTCCTGTCTTCTCTGTGGCCTCCTGTTTCATCGTCTCCCTCACTGTTTCAAAGTTAAATTTTTCTCCTAGAACTTCTGACCTTTTGAAAATGTGTTTTGTAATGCATTTTTAGTTTCTTTGTATAGTGTGGCTAAATAGAATTACCAGTTTTTATTCAGTACAAATAAAATTCTAAGTGATGTTAGTGACCTGCAGGAGAATATATATGCCCTTTCATAGATGTTTTTTTTCCAATTTAAACACAGAAATGAAGTAACGGTTTATTTTCTAACACTTAATGTACCATAAAAGTATCTCAGTATGAACAGAGTTAGCAGATGCTTAATCTGACACCCTCCATAAATACAGTTTGCGTTTTCAGTCAGATTTACTTCAGATGCCAGGGCCTTGTGGCAGACATACACAGTGCAGGGTGAGGGGCAGTGAAGGGTGAAGTGTGGAAGAAGGAAATTACTTTCAGCGGTAACGATGACCATGAGTCTACAGACCTTGCAATGATTTGGAGTCTATGAGATATATTTACTGTCAAAATGTAGACAGGAGAGCAGTGTTTGTTTGGAGTACGCTGAAATGGCATGCAGCATCCTAGGGATGGACTTTGTCACATACCTCTTGCTCCGAGCTCCCACAGACTATCAGAGGGCAACCACCCAAACCGTGCTTGCAGCACAGTCCTGGGGCAGTGCACACAAATTATGCCTATTGGCTGCATGGCTGCTAAAGCAGGGGTCAAAATCAGAAGGCAACATCGGTGACTCATCCTTTGGCCTGACTCTGCAAGCATCCAGGGAATGCTGGAGTCACCTGCAGCCGTACCTTGGGTGGCCAAGCCAGCCCAGGGCACACTGCTGGTGTTTCCCAAAGGGCACAGAGCATCCCATCAGGTTGCCCCAAGAGCTGCCATGTTTCTGGACGTGTGCCAGTCACCCCCAAGATAGCACCTGGCTGCACTGCCTCTTCTTTCTCAGACAGTTACAGGCAGTTCAAGGCTCCTGCAGGCTTTTGCTCTCAGGCGTGGACTTTACTCTGCATTTGGCCAACCCCTCTGAAGAAACTGCCCTTCAGAATGTAAAGCTGACACGGGCCTGTCCCACAACGAAGCTTTGCATCTCACACCGTACACATGCACTACTTGAGGGCAAATACCCTCACAAAGAAAGAGTAAACTTGCTGCCTGTTTTTCCATGAACAGCAATACAGATTCTGCATGAGGTATTTCTTCTGAATATTACTTCTGAGTAAAGAGATGCATCTATGAGCATTTCCCAACAAAGTGCACAGCAAAGAAAGTTACTACTATTTTAAAATACTGCTTCACTACAGTCATGTAACACACTAGGGATCTCTTTTGAGGTAGGCAAAAATGTCTGTGCCTGGGGAATGTGAATGAATCTGGGGAGTATTCATCTTAAAACACTGCATTGATTACCACAGTCTTCCACCTGGCAATAAAAGCTGCAAATAAATACAAGGGAATACAAATCTTCTCTTGAATAAAACAGTCATTTGCCTTTGTAAAAAAATTAAGTCTTTTTTGTCAAGGCTTTTTATCATTGTTTGCAAATGTTGAAACATTAAAATAACAACAAGATCAGGACCTGTCTTGCATGTTATTACTCCTCTCACGAGAGGCAGTTTCTTGTGCCTTGCAGTGCTCTAACACTTGTGTTTTCCTTTAGCCTGATGAGCAAGTTACATTATAGATAAGTGGCAACAGTTCCCAGTTCCTCCCAAGTCCATCCTACCTGACAATTCCCACCCTTTCTGCTACTGATACCCTTAAGGGTATTAAAAAAGTGTTCCAATGTTCAAGGAAGAGCTGTGTATTGCTTTGTTCCATGTACACTGCTTAGTGAATATTCATTGCATCCTTCAGTCTGCACAATTGGGCTGTCACTTGAGAAGTGCATTCATCCCTTAATGAGGTCCAGACTAATTTACCTGAGAGAAAATAAAAAGAAGTAAAAATAGCAAGGTCATTTGCAGTCTCTTAACAATGATAGTGCTAATGAAGCTTTAAAATGAATGACAAGATTAATTCCCTAAACTTTTAAGTCAGTATGGTGGAAAATGGAGCCATCAGAGAAAAGAGAGAAGCTATTTTTCCAGGGGGAAAACAAACCAAACAAACAAGAAAAGTGCCTTTCTCCCCTTAAAACGCAATACTATCAAAACTGTAGGTCAGAAAGTGACCTGTTTCAAATTCTGAGCAAAGTTCATCCCTCGTCCAGTAGGAATATGACTTCATTGGAGGTTTAAAACACATTTCATTGTCCTCTCTTCTCACTGTTACGATGGCATCGCTCCGTGGAATTCCAATTACTTTTTTCCCAATTTTTTTCCTTCCTTTGAAAACAATGAGGAGTCTTTATGGTAATCCAAGAAAATCTCCTTCCCAGAGCAATGTTTCCATATTTAACTTGTGAGAACATATTTAGATGTTGATACTTAATATATATTTTCAATAAAGGATCACAGAAAAATTAGTGGAAGTAAAGATGCATGATATATAAACAGCAAAATGTTGTGTTTCAAATGCTATGGTTCTGCTTCTGTCTGTCAAGTTGTTTCACTTAGCATGGAAAAAACTGGTACTGCAGACCATTCCAAAGAGTACATCAGGTACAGTGTGAACTGCAAAATTTTTTTGCTCTCTCCCTTAGGGTTGGTTTGCACATTTTTTTGCCAGGAGTTTTCTCTGTCCATGCAGTAAGCTGCTCACATGTCGGTGAGCTCCAAAGCAAAACCACATAGTTGTGAATAGGGTGTGATGTGCTTGAACTAACAAGCACTGCTTGTCATAACCTGGTGTCTGCTTGCAAATGGCCATGCAGATGAGTGCCGGTGTCTCAAAGCAGAGTCTGCTCAGAAGGGTAAATTGCTTATTTTAGCATCCAGGGGCGGGGGGGGGGGGGCAGCTGTGAAGCCTGTGATCTGCTTTGTCCTGGGAATCGTTCCTCTGTGTATATATAACAAAGTGCAATTGAGATATACGCAGGCACTGTGGTACTCACCCTTCCTGTCCATCTTTCTTCAGGTGGAATATTACATCTCTTCCCTCTCCTCCTCTGTTTAAGGCAGGCTTTCTGATTGTTATCCAGCTTAGCTTTCAGTAGCTCTCTCTGTCACAGGTGACTGACTGGTACAAAGAGAGGACTTTTAATATTCAGTTGCTTCTTCCTATAGCACCTTCCTCCTCAGAAAGAAGCACACATTGCATAAGATCCTTTCCTCTTTTTTCAATAGTTCACGTTAAATGTTATAAAACCTATGAATTATGCAACAGCTCTGCTAAGTTTACGGATGGAACGTATGGCATATTTCACATACCGGAATTCCACCAGAAAGCACTCATTTTGTCAAAACAAGGTGTTTTTTTTTCCATGAAAAAGAAAAAAAAAAGCAATTTTAGGTGAAAGAGCTGTTTCTGGGTTTGGTGGGAAGGCCCACCGCATGATCACCAGGACTGCACCATCATGCATCAGTGTCCATGCTTGATCTCCTGGTGCGTTTTTGCTGATATACGGATAAGCAACTTTTCTATGAGGACT
This sequence comes from Platalea leucorodia, assembly GCF_965183815.1. Taxonomy (NCBI): domain Eukaryota; kingdom Metazoa; phylum Chordata; class Aves; order Pelecaniformes; family Threskiornithidae; genus Platalea; species Platalea leucorodia. The sequence goes on along the minus strand of NC_138829.1, from coordinate 145,108 downwards.
AAAATGTTGGAAAAAGTATCCAACAAAAAAATTAAATACACCAGCACCCTTATGAGTCCATCGGTCAAGGTCATAGTTTGTAATGAGGGCTCATGACTCAGTTATGGTGGCCATTGATAGGCTGTGCAGGCCTGCAACTGTTTACTGCCCATGCCACAAAAAATAGCTCCTGTCAGCACATGACCTGACTTGATGCTGCTGCAGAGTCATTCTTCTGCTTGCATCTTTTTTCTACTGAAGAGTCAACTGTTCTTTCAGTGTCTGCCTTTCCCCCTCACAGTGGTTCATTACAACCTGTTTGTAGTTAAAAGACCCAGAGAGCTGGCCCAGGCACTGGGTTTGACAACAAGTATCTGTGCACCTCTCTCTTGTCATGATCCATCTCACTCTACAGACCTAGTGTGTTCCTCAGACTGTACTTCTGGCTCATCAAAGCTGATCCTGAATAATGCAGCTCACTGTTTAAACATATATGAATGCCAAAATCATAGCATTGGTCAAAGACATCTTAAAAACACTAGAAGTTTTCAAAGATAATTTAAGTGTAATAAAAAAGAGTCTTAATATAATGGTAGTTGAAAGTTAAACTCCGGATATAGGTTAAATGTGTTGAAATTCATCTGCAAGTTTTGGTATGTATGAGGTGATATACAAATTTATGGAAAGTATAAAGAATCTAGCAATTCTGATGAGTCTGATAGGCATACAAGGATTGAGAATTAAATTGTTCCTTCCACAGAGTCTTCATGTGTCCATCTGAATTTTTAAAGTTCCCTGGAATTTTGTGCAACTTGTAATGCAGTGAAGAAGTTGAAAGAATAAGTCCACTGGCTCAGAAATGCAGCGTTTAGGATCATAAACTTAGACAGTTACCAGTCCTTGTCCCCAGTTGCTTCCCACCTCTTGGACCTCTACTTGCCCTCTACAGAGCCATACTGACCCCACAAGTGTGGCAAGATTCACCTACAAAACATCTGCTTGAAACGTCCTTTGCCATTGCCTCATCTCCTATAAGAGCTCATTCCATGAGTAATTGCCTTTGAAAATTCTAATGACTTTTTCTTTTGTTAAAAACATTTTATTTTCATGAGAAATGCAACAATATTTTTCATTACTGATATCTTCTCAAATTCCTATCAGACTGTTGAAATGTTCTCTTGAGTATGGCAATTTGTAAAAGTTCATGTAGTCCCTGTTAATTCTTCTTTGCAAATTAAGACTGTCAGTGCGGAAGTTCTGTGACGGTATATCCCTGTGCATCAGCATTTAGCTGCTCAAAGTTTGGTTTGTTTAGATTATTTTACCCCATGGAGGCTGAGACAAGTTCATGGGTTGTTTGGCATTTCACTAAGCCTTTGATTATCCGGAGAGTGTGAAGTTAGCTTCAGGGAGTTCATTCAAATGCAAGTGGATTGACTTTGTCAGGGTGGGCAGTGGAGGGGGAGGCGTTGATCTCCTCTCTCTGGTGACCAGCGATAGAACACAAGTAAATGGAATGAAGCTGTGCCAGGGGAAGTTCAGATCGGACATTAGGAAAAGGTTCTTCACTGAAAGAGTGGTCAGTCACAGGAACAGGATCCCCAGGGAAGCAGTCACAGCACCGAGTCTGTCAGAGTTCAAGAAGCATATGTATGATGCTCTTAGTCAGATGGTTTAGTTTTAGGTAGTCCCGTGAGGAGCAGGGAGTTGGACTCGATGATCCTTATGGGTCCCTTCCAACTTGAGATATTCTATGATTCTAGGGTATGCTACTGAGAACTCTGTCTACCCTTAAGGTTTCAAATTTCATTTAGAGATTTTCTACAAGGAACAGATTAATTGCTTACACTAAATAAGCGAATAATTTATTTGCCTTCACTTAGAGTGAAAAAATAGATTTTTGCAGCTATGCTAGCAATTCTCTGATAGTACTGCTCTGCCTATGTGGTTAATGCCATCTGGTTTAGTTTATTACACATTTTTGCAACACGTACTTTGCTATAACAAGAACGTAATTGACCACTTTTATAATCCTGACTTAATCTGTCCTTTTCTTTGTGTTTTTTTTCAAGCTATTCATAAATGTCAGCTTCCAAGGAGAAATCTCCTAGTTTCTTGGTCTTTGCTATATTGGTGTAAAGAAAAAATATCACATAAGTAGTTATTCTCATGCACAGTACAAGAAGGACAAGCTTATTTTTTGATGCTTTCTCTGTCTTCCCAAAATTACTTGTGGTCTTTAAAGATTTTGAAGAATCACGGGTCACCTGCAGTGTAAAATTAACAACAAACATAGATAAAAATAATATGCAGTCAACTATACCTCTATGTGACTTTTTAAAAGAAGAAAACTACCAATATTGTCTTTGCCTCCACAATATACAGGTCTGCTCTTCAGCAAAGTTATCTCAGAGTTGCTCCAAACTGGTTTTGCCATAACACGTACAAAGAGCAGGACAGAGATTGGTCAACAGCTCTGCTGAAACCGCTGTCTTTCGTGCCGACTATGACTTTGCTGATTCCTTGTTCTCTTCTACTGATTTGCCTGTGTCCATCACTTGTTTCATATTTGGACAATGCAAGTCACAAACCTTACCTTATTTTCCTCTGTTTGGACAATACTTAGGACAGTGAGGATCCAGTCTGCTACAGGAAATACTAGAGTTGCTCTACAGATTCTTAACATGACCATCGTAAAGTGGTTTCTCTTTCAAGATGTAGGCTTCATTAACTCTGGAAAAGACCACTCTGGGCATTTCCTTTCCAAAGTATTACCTATACCATTGGTTTTGCCTCTAGCTTTGGAAGCAGACATAACTACTTTTTAAAACAATGTATTGCTGCTTAGTGCTAAGACTACCTTTTAAAAGATACTTTAAAGAAGATTATGTCTTTACCACAATAGGAATAAATTTGTGCTTACTGAAGCCATTTTTAAGAGCATTTGCTTTCTCTTACAGGTTGTATAAGCACATGAGCAGGATCCCACAGGGCATCATAAACATTGCCGTGTCCCTAGGTGTTGAATCTTACATTTAGACCTACAAGTTAACTGAAAGATGTATAAAACTCCATGTGGGCAGAGAGCTCCCTTCAGACTTTGCATCTGAGAAGGCTGATGTGTTTTGTTTGTTTTAGAAAGTACTTTAAATGCTTTTGTCTCTTAGAAAGCAAAAAAGCATATCTGTATTGTCTTTCTTGGTTTTGTCTTTGCCAGCAGCCTATGAATAATTAACACAAACACAGGGAGGAAACCTGTCCCCCTGCAGTCACTCTTTGCAAAGTCCAGAATCCTTTCTTCAGTGTTTTCCCAGAGTGGCTGTTTCTGCAAGGTGTGCATGGGCAGGCTGTAGAGACCAGGTTGCTGCAACCAACCTCTGAAAAACACATGGAGCAGATCCTTCTCTTTAGCCTCAGATCCTGAACTGCGTATTACTCAGATCCTGAGGTGCCTATTATATTCCTGGAGAAACTAATTTCAAAAATGTAAAGAAAACACACTGAAAAAGACACAATTACTTCAGTTTTTATCCTTCATTTGACAGAAACCAGCCTGTTCCCCAAAACAGCGTATGTACTTTAATAAAAAACTTCAATAACAAAATGTATATATTTTAAAAAATATATATTTATGTAATTTAAATATATGTATATGATTTAATTATAAAGTATTTGTATATTTTATAACATATATGTTTGCATAATTTATAACAACACTTCAGTAACAAAATGTAAACTGCTAAACAACCTTAGGAGTCAGGACAGGACTCCCCTGCCTCAGCTAGCATCCCGGCTGTGAAATCAGGCTCTGATGGTCTTTTGATGCTTCCTTCCTAGGGCAATGGGTCTTGACCTCCTTTCTGTTCTGTAGCAGAGCAGTAAATTTCTGATCTAACTATAATAACAAGAAGGTTCTACATGTTGGTGGTTAGGATGTAGAGGTGCTTCAGATAAAGTTATATTTTCAGTCCCATTTTTCTAAAGCAAGTATTCGTATCCACATTACCATGTTAGATGTATCAAAAAACTCCTCAAAGGTTGATCCCTTTGAGAAAACAAAACCATGTTTCATTAAAACACTGAGGGGTTTTTGTCAGTCTTGTTACTTGTGTCTTAATCTCCAAAACCAGACTTTTTTAACACTGTGTCCCCCAAGCATGCAGAAAGCATGTGGTCAGCTGTAACAGACATATCAAGTATTCTCTCTAGTAACAAGATTAAGTCTCTCTCTAGGAAAGGATTAAGGCCCTGCAAATCATAACAAGTTTTTGTGGTAGGAACTGCAGCCACTCAGGTTTGTGTGAAGCCAGCAGCATGTAAAAGACTTCACTAAGAAAAGCACGCTCCCTTTTCCCCTGCAGACTCTATTAGCATGAAACAGCTCTGAACAGCGCAGCACTCATGGAGCGTATTTTCTGGAGATGGTGCTTCTAATGCAAGTGAGGTGTGAGACTTTAAGAGAGGTTCATATTACCTTCCCTGTAAAAGCAACCTTTCTGGATACAGAAGGTCCTAACACCAGGCCATGGCAACGTGGGGCAGTGATATGCGCAAGCCTGTCTGCAGGGGTGACGCTGAGCTCTGTGTGGTCAGCACAGCAGCAGTGCAGCCAGGAGATGACCTCCCTCCAAATGTGCTCTCTGCAGGGACCTGGCCCATATCTGTCCCCTTCCTGATTGACTGTGTGGCCCTAGGCATGGCCCCACTCGTCTGTGAACACGCTTGCTATGAAGCAGGGAGGAAGCATAGAGAAGAATAACTTTGGGGGCCATCTCAAGTGTTGCAGAGTAAGCAGCTGTGTGATGCTTTGGACCTTCATACAATCACTGTTGTCTTGAGTTGCCAGGCCATCGTGGCTCATAAATCCATGGCCACAGCCCAGGAAGCATTCACCCATGTGTGATTCTCTCACAGTGAGCTTTGCAGTAGGGACCAGCAAAAGCTTTCACTTGGAACTGTTAAATGGACCTTCCCCTTGCACCATGCCTGATATTGCAGGTAGACTTCTGCATGTGGCAGTAGCTGAAGCACTCCTAAAGCAGTGGCACACAGGCCGTGTCTCATTTGACCCCCCTAGTTCACTGGGACCTGCTGCAGGTAACAGCCCTTGTATTAGATGCTGAAGCACATCTCATGCTTCTGCCACACATAGGTTCCAGCTTTATATTTTACCTGGCAAGGGAGGAAGTTTTATATTGGCCTGAATAACTTGTCCTTGAACCTGTTCTGTTCATTCCTGCCAGTTGTAAAGTTGCATTTGCAGTGCCTTTCAAGTACATCTCATTACTAGTTTTCTCTTGTTTCTCCAATGAACAGACTATAGAAATGAGAGCCTTCTAAGGTTATCAGAAGCTTTCATTTCACAAGTGCAGTGCAGAAATTTACTGTGAACAACTCATCACTGTTACTGTGGCTTCAAAGATTTAGACTGAGACAACCCACTCGCTACCTTATGCAGTTCCTCCACTCTCCTTAAACAGCTGAGTTGTTTAAATCATCAGTGTCCTGTTTCCCCCATAGACAAATCCTTCTACACTGTCTCTGGAGAACTGAGTGCAACCTCTCATTTACACTCTAAAAAGGTGTCATGATATGTATGTAATATTTCAATGCAAAAGCACTGTAAGAAATCTCTGCATGTATCTGATTGCAGCAGCAAAAAACTGCTGCATCCGCAGTATCTATAAAATAGAAGCATATTCCCAAGAACCATGAATAAACTTTTAACCATTCATAACTTCATTTTTCTCATACATAAGCACAAGTAAAAAAGATTTTCTTTTTTTAATGCAAAATCAATGCTCTTTTGACATTTATACCAAGCCTAAAATTGACCTTAAATGTTTACAAAGCATTAGAACATATAACGTCAAAAAGTTTTCACTTGGAAAAATCCCCATTTATTAACAACTTTGAAAATATTTATATTCATGGTATTTTGGAATAAAGTTATCTCAGAATTAAATCGGCCCTGAATAACTTTGACTCACTTTGACCAGTAGAAGCTATAGCCAGAATAGAGCAGGAACCTAGGTCCATTACATGGGGAACCCTCCCTAATCTACGTTCTGCATTAATTCATTTAATTCTATTTTACTCATTAGAAAAGATATACTTACCATATGCAGTACATTAGTGTTATTATCTTTGTTCTAGCTTCTGGTGTCTAGTGCATATAGGCTGTGCTATGCGCTATGCATATTATATGCAGGCTGAATCTCCCATTAACTTCCAGGTAGTATTTTGCTAGAATAATTGTTGAGTAAACACAAAAGATCTTCTTGAGGTCATTTTTGCTTTGAATTACTAGATTTTACAGGCATCAAGCATTTCCTGCTGTCACTTCTGTATAAAAATGTGATTAGTGTCTTCTGTTGTATACCTTTTGCTTTTAAAGAATCAAAATAAAAGTGTCAATAATGATTTTTCACGAAGTGACACAAGTTGTTGCAGAATTGAAGCTTAGTGTGAAGAACGTACCTTTTTAGGATCATCACCATTGTTACTAGACAGTTGCTGTGGCAAATATTCCCATGACACTTTGAGCAGGGAATGCTTGTAAGACTCATCCACCTGTACAGGGAGAACAGTTCTCCTTGCCATAGTACCAGGAGCTCATTAACTGAAAGTGCTGTACAAAAAAGCCAAAGGATTCTGGATGAGGGATGATGTCTGTCTGAATGTTATAAAAGATTATGCTGACCTCCACTCAAAAGTTCTAATTGTCACCTTTCATAAAATCAATTTCCTGTATATAAAGTTACCAATCAACAAATTTACAGCATGCCAGTGAGCAGCTCACAAGCTAGTTGCAGACTTTCTGACTCTCCTTTTGCCAGGGTAAGAGGCAATGAAGAATCACAAAAAGATGAATAACCCTTGTTCTCTGTCTTACTCTAGTCCACAACTCCCATCCTGTGCCGAAAAGTTTCCAGGCCCTATACTAAAGTATATACGGTATGATTAAGTCCTGAACTCTGAATTTGGGGTTTTCATATCTTCATAAAGCACCTAAAAAAGCATGGTACTGCCAATAAATTTCCTTGAAGGTCTGCTTTTCCAGCCAAAACCCCTTGATCTTCTTAGCCATACACTTGATTCCACACCTGTATTATCATGCTGATTTCCTTTACTCAGGCAGTTTGTCAGGCAATAAAGCCACACACCATTGATATATTGCTGGACAAAATATAACCCATGCTAGAATCTCAGATTTACTTCTAACTAGAATTATAAACTCTGATTTCCTTTGTATTTATCACAAACCCTTTTAGAGAACATTAAATGTTTGCTCATTGGATACAGGGCATGAACATACTTGAAACACTTGGGAAGTCGGTATCTAGATCACAATTTTGGCACATGCCCCTTTTTAGAGTGACTCTACCTGCTGAATCACCATTTGTGCATGACGCAGCTATTTGAAAGCCCACCTTAGGTTAAGTCAATTATAGGCCACCTTCTGTTGGCTTGTCATCCTTAGTGGTATCCCACACTGTCAGCACTACTTGTCCCAGCAGGTTGCCCCAGAAGGAGGAGGCAAATTCCTTGCTACTTGTCATCTGCAGGTTTTTTTTGTGGAATTTTAGGCGTATATTGCTAGAATTCATATACATTGAAATCCATGTAGGTTGTGAATGTCCTTCAGACAAGGCATAAAAACAATAGCGTTTTCCTGACAGTGCTGTTCTAGACTGCTTAAGTTTGGAAGTTTGAGTACACTCAACCAATTCATGAGGAAGCAAAAATACTGAACACATTTAGAAATAATGAGGAATTATTACACTGCCTAAGTTTATGTGCCCTAACAACTGTTTTATCATCAGAAAAAGTGAGAAAAATCTATAGTGAATAAATAATTAATTAGGGAACTATAGCGTATCAGGCAAACTCTTTTCTCTTCTTTTTCCTCTACATTCCCACAGACTGTAAAAAAGGAACATGCCTGAGACTGGAGTGTAACTAATCAGTGCAAACCCTCGTTAAACATTCATATTCAACGTGTAGAAATCAAAATCACTCACCGTGAACTATTAGCATATTTACTTATGTGGCTGACATGGAAATCTACTTTAATTACTGTCATAGTCAAGCACCGTAAGTATTGCCTGGCACTAGCAGGAAGTTGCATTCACGTGACAGTTTATCCACCTTCCTGCTTCTTGAGGCCAGCAGAATAGTCCAGAAACACATGTAAAACTCTAATTCTGTTATTTTACAAGTGTCAGAGAAGCAGACCATATTAACTTTTAGACTGTATTAGTTTTAATGCATTACTACCAGATCAAAATTTTAAAAAGTAGTTCCCTGACTTTTGCAGACTTTCTCAGCTACGTTTGTTTAGGATCTCAATCATTTTCAATCAAAGGGACCAGTCTCACCTGTCAGTTCTCCTATTCAGAACTGACTAGTGATTAGAGGACTTCTTAAAATTTATATTTGTAATGACTTGAGATAATTTTTAAATATATTTGCGAAGAAAAGCATGCAGTATGAATACATCAGATGGGTAGCTACATAACGTTGACCTTCTGTTTGGAAGGAGAATTTTTTTCTGCTCACAGAAAACCATATTCTTTGCTGTTTTTTGAAGCAATTTTACAGTTGTTGAGCTGATGGACAAACTGAATGTTTTGCATGTTTTGAACTTCAGCCTTTCCACACAGCTGCACCAAGCCACTTTGAATCCTAAACTGACATGCTTAATCATAAATCGTCAGTCTTCCTTTCACGCTATTTTAGAAAGGCCTGTGATGTTTGAGCTGCTCGGTGGGGACTTTGTCAGAATCCTGTAGTAGAAACACCACTTATTGGAAATGTCAAGGGAGCAAAGAACAGAGTACAATTTGTAGCTACTTTGGACAGACTCTGAAAAAGCAAGCATGGGTGGCACACAGAGGACTGAGAAAAAGGGAGGACAAGAGTCGCATTTGGTTTCTTTAACATTTTAGATTTATGGACCAACACAATGCATTTTCCAGTGAAGGGGTGAGCTTCTGTATAGCCCATTTAACCTGAGGACAAAAGACTTGCTTGTTATAGCTACCTTCCAAAGAACATGTTGAAGTAGCCCATGAAGCACCACGTCAAAATTGCTGCTCTAGAAAATTATATAGTGAAGCTGTAGAAATTCAGTGAGAAGTAATTTTCTGTAAGAGAAATAGGGCTGGTATAGCTGGTTTTATTTTCACATACTTCTAATGTATCAGTACAATGACAATATTTTCAGCACTGGAAGGGATGCAATGAATAGATCACCAAGAAAAACATACCACAAAATGAATGATCTGCTTAATGACACGAAGTTTAAAGAATGAGGTTGTAAATTTGGTATGGGTTTAATTACAAGTGATCTCATAATGCAACAATGAAGCCAAGTGTACAAGCTCATCTTTCTGGTTATATATTTTCCAGGTTTTGTTTTGTAACTCCTTGTTGTTACCCATAACTTGTATTTTCTAATTAATTTAAAAATAAATTCAGAATAGTTTTATGACTAAATGGCTGTCACCAAGAACTTGTAATACCCCTGCTTTATGTGTTTGAATTTTCTTTAATGAAGCTATGAATTTAATAATTAGAAAGATTTTGATTACCACAAAATGAGCACTAAATTTCCACAACAATAGTAGTGGGACTCATTTTTTTTTTAAAGAAAACTCAAGCCTTTACATTTTTTAAGCTATTATAAAAATCCATTATCTGAAATGGAGCTAACAAGATCAGTTTTCATGAAGTTTTAATAATGATTATATTGCAAACTATATTAATCAGTATGAAAGCAATTACCCCGTGTCTGTAAAGCCATAGACTATACTCAAAGAAATTTGAAATGCCCATGCAGAGAGCTATACTGTAAATTTTATTTCTCCAGAAGAAGCTGGTTATTCTATTAGGGAATCCTTTCAACTAAAACATAAAGCATAAAACATAAATGGCAGTGATTCTGTAATTCATTGGTATGAATAATCACTGGGCTGCTGCTTCTGTGGCTCAGATTGTAGAATTAGGTTGTAGCGCTTCTCTGTAAAGTATTTCTCAGCCAAAATGGTATCAGGCACAAGACCTTAAAAAAATCTTCAAGTGTTGTTCACAGATATGCTTGAGAAGTGTATTTGTAGAACAAGCAAGGGACAAAGCAGCACTCAACTGAAATATTAACTTTTCTGCCTGTCCTGATATTAGCAAGTTATATTGTTCGTGTAAATGTGTACAGTTTTCTGATCCTATTCCTCTGCAGTAGCCAGGCTGCTATGTTCTTATGCATCCACTATAGTAGGTTAGACTGAAACCACAAAGGCTTCATCTGTATAAGTCAGTCAATTAAAGAGTGCCGGGGAACATTCCCAGGAACTTGGTCATCTACCCTGTCATAATGCCACAGGCCTTTGGCACAGTTGTCATCTGTGAGATTTAGCACCGTTCCAAATAATTCCTGGGCACGGTTCAGGAGTTAGTATGGACCAGGGAGCCTTGCCTGCAGCAGCCATCCTGGAGACAGGTGGATTTAGTATGACAAAAGAGGTAGTTTTGAGCCTCAGTACCTGAGGACAGTGCCAGTCCTGTTTAATCTAGTACTATAGAGTCAGCTGGAGTTCCCCGTGGCTTTGCCACGTTGACGCAGAGGTACTCGCCCGGACAGTGGGAGTGAGCCTGTGGACGCTATGATGAGGCAGTACTCCTTTGCCGCTCCCCAGCAGAAGTTCAAAGTTCAACATAAGGCCTTGTTTTTCCTGCTGGTACATTTCATAACTATTACGCAGTCCTTAATCTTGGTCTAAATCTCTTCCTCAGCACATGCACTCTACTTTGGGCTGGATTTCCAGGGATAACTGAGAGCACAGCAGGTAACTGCAGCTCCTTTACCTGCGCTGATAATGGGCCAGCAAAGGAGACATACCCTTTTAGGCAGGGACCAAGATTTTTGCCTTGGCACAGGAAGCTTGCAAGTGCAGTGAACAAAAAGACTAAAAGTGGACTGAACGCTAGTAAAAAACTCACAGATATGGTTATTTTCCTTTCTTTAGTTGTTGCTTTTCTCAATACAACAAACAGGGGGGAAAGTTTTCATTTTCACAGTAGCTTTTAAAGCAAAAACAGTTTTTTAAAGTGATGTTGCCTTGAGATAAAAAAAAAGATTTAATGGGGACATTCTTTTCTGAACTTTGCTGTACAATTGCGTGGCATTTTTTCCATGCTTTGCCTTGTCATTTAATGTTCCTTAATACGGTTGCAGTGTAGACTATCAGGGCACTTCTAAACCACCTCAGCCAAGCAAAGCTACTTTCCTGTTCCCTCATGTAATGTTCATAGGTAAGTGTTTTGTGATCACAGGTTTGAATTTTCACAGTTCGTTTACACCAAAGTTGAAAAAGCATTTAAAACTAAAACTCAGAAATAGAAAATTCCAGCTCCCTGACATCTCAGCTCTGCTGTCTCAAAGGTAAAATCTTCAGTATGTTTATTTTCATGAAGTTTGGCATGTTAATACCTAGAAAATACCTGTCTATCTCTCTTAGACAACTGTAAGGCTGGGATTATGCTGGTACTTGTCAGTGAAGAAATGCCACAGTTATATATGGTACCAATGGGAAATCTTAGACACGAAAACAGTTGGGCTCGGTGCAAAGGCTGTTTCATCCTTTGGCTGACTGAATCAATCAATAATCTCTTTGCTTCTTTGATTTGTTCTTTCTTTGTCCTGTGCACTATCGTGGTCCTTGGGCTGACTGATCTGGTTAGTAGGGTCCTCAGTTCCAGACTACTTAGTAGCAATGTCCTTCCTTAATTATAAAACAAGAGGACTGTAAGCAGAAAGAGCTGACTCACAGTCTTCAACTTAAATTTAGGTATGGTCCATCATTCAGGAACCACCACAGTGCACTTAATGTCATGGCACTGGGAAATTACCCGACATGTTATTGTACCACAAAGGAGAACAAAATGAAGGCAGGGATGAGAATGTGACACTATGACATTAAAGTGCCGTGGCACAACCCCCTTACTAGCCTCTTCTCTCCCATCCTGGGCTCCAGCCCCAGCCAGCTCAATAGCATCCACTGGGCTCACTCCAGTGCACCCAGGTCTGTCTTGTGCTCTGGAACCCTAGACTGGACCCAGTGTCCATACGGGGCCTCACCAGTCCAGACAGAGGGAAGCATCACCTCTTCACCTGGCTGGCTGTGCTCTCACTGGCACAGCCCAGGGTGCAGTTGGCTTTTTCTGCAAGGCACAGTGATGTCTCCTGTTTGACTTGTCCATCACAACCCCCAGGTCCTTTTCTGCAAAGCTGTCTTTTTAGCAGCCAGCCCCAGCCTACCCTTGTGCATGGGGTTATTGCATCGCAGACACAGGACTCTGCATTGCTGAACTTAGACAAGGTCCAAGCTTAGATTAGGATCAAGTTCAAAGACTGAATCAGTGAATATTTCTCCTCAGTATCATACAGGGGAGTGCTTGGATCCCAGGAGAGTCTGCAGCCGTCTCATGTGTTGGATGAACATTCAGCTTCTGAGCTATTCAGTGACAGTTGTGGGGAGAGCGAAGCAGCTGTGGTGCAGTGCAATTGCTTGGACTAATTGCCAAATACTGGAGACGTGTGATGAAAAATAACCTGCAGTTTTGCCTGTGAGGAGTTGCTGTGAGTTAGTGAACCCTCAAAGAATCAATGTCAACAGAGTTTTTGTAAGGTATTCTGAACTTGTACCTTTCATTGGTTAAAGCTTAACACAACATGCTGTTGTGTCTCTTGTACTATGGTATCTTTCTCACAGTAATGTGTCTCTCTCCAGTGGTTTTTTCTCTCAGTCTCTTCCCTTTCCCTTTATTCACTTTTCTTAGAAAATAGAAAGCATGTTCTCATTCTCACAATCCAGTTTTCTTTAGGGTACAACTGTTCCTATGCATCCCATTTTAATATTGTTATTAGTTGTATCTGATGATACAATTAAGTTTTTCATCAGAGAATAATATTAAAATCTTCTTAACTTTGAAGCACATTTGTTGTGTTCAGAAAACAACTGCATATCTTTTAATTCTGAGGTTCAAAGAAATCTTAACAAAACAAACAACCAACTCATCATCATAAGCATAACTTGTAATTCACCATGCCTTCTCCAGTCCTGCCTAGGAAAACAATGTAAAATTGGATTACTCCTGAATTGAGCACAAAGAGTTTCTACAAGGTAAATGGATCAGATGTTAGGGATAACAAGGATCCCTAAAGAGTAGCCACATACCCCTACATACTGTGTGACATATATGTGATAAAATTCTATTTCAGTCAGAAAGTCTTGAAGGGCATTGTTCACAGGCAAATAAAAATGAGTAAGTTTTCATGAAGAAGCTGTAACAAGCTCCTTGTCTGGTTCCTTCCTTACAGGAGCAGAGGGAAGAATATTTAATCCTCTGTTATCACCTGCTAGCTCACCTGCTCCTGGGCTGGCCCTATGCCGGCATCCCTCTCCTTCTTGCTGTGCTCATTCCTGCGCTGCTCAGGTTCTCTGCGGTGCCTCATTCCCTGGGTGGTGTCAGTCTCTCTTCAGCTCTGCATCCACAGCCATCTGAGAGGTCACCTTTCCTTCTTTTTATTTCCATTACTGATTAGATCATTTTAAAGGTCCATTTGTTCTGTTTCAATTAGTAAAGGTCTGATCAGGATAGCTGTGCAGTCTGTTATTAGCAGTCTGAGCACTGCCATTGAACTGTGGATTATTTTATGTGTGTTTAAACATTATTGCTTGACTGTTATATCCACTTACTATCACAGTAGTTGTTAAAGATAAGCATATGAACAATTTAATGATGCATAGAGAAAGAGATTTGGGGTTCATCTGTGAACTTGCACTGAAAAATGTGGAATGATGTCTGTCATCCAAGGTGAATATACAAATTACTTCCCCTGAGGAAGAGAAGCAACTGAAAGACTAGGCTGATTCTTGGGGGGAGGGATGTTTTCAGTATAACAGCTAGCAGATGTCCACCAAAAAGAAATTGAGGACTATGCTTATTTTCCATTTACCAGCTTTGAGTTTCTGCCCAGAGATGACCTACACAGCTGAAAACTATCTCATTCTAGGACCAAACTGGTGTCCTTTGGGGTTTTTTGTTGTTGTTTTGGTCCATACCTTTTAGTAAATTGTTTGACAAATAGCCTTTTGCGTTCTGCAAAGATTGACAGAAAAGAACACACACTAGAGGGCAAACTTCTGCAAATCTGTGTGGTGTTAAGCCTACAGTAAATAATGAGTAACATTAGGCTCAAGTAGTGTAACACACTGTTACACTAAAGCAGTGTAACACACTGAAGAGACAAGGTATTATGCAAACAAATGTTAATAAGATAATACACAGGAAAGAGATGTTTAGTTCTCTAACCAGCGGAACGAATCCTTTGCTAGCAATCTATAAATATTGCTAAAACACGCTTTCAAAGAGACCTTGATGCAGTCAGGAATCGTTTCTAGGGTAAATATCAAGTTAAAATCAGTACTCCATAATAGATGCAGTAGCCTAAAACAATGTTCAGAGTGTACACAGTGATAGGATAGAGAATCAGGAGGCTGGGGTTTTGGGTCCTTCATCTGAGTTACTGTCCTGGTTTCAGCTGGGACAGAGTTAATTTTCTTCTTAGTAGCTGGTATAGTTCTGTGTTTTGGATTTAGGATGAGAATAATGTTGATAACACACTAATGTTTTGGTTCTTGCTGAGTAGGGTTTACACCAGTCAAGGACTTTTCAGCTCCCCGTGCTCTGCCCAGTGCACAAGAAGCTGGGAGGGGGCACAGCCAGCACAGCTGACCCAGACCGGCCCCAGGGCTATTCCATACCGCATGGCATCATGCTCAGTATAGAAACTGGGGGAAGAAGAAGGAAGAGGGGGACTTTCAGAGCGATGGCGTTTGTCTTCCCAAGTCACCGTTAGGCGTGATGGAGCCCTGCTTTCCTGGGGATGGCTGAGCACCTGCCTGCCCATGGGAAGGGGTGAATGAATTCCTTGCTTTGCTTTGCTTGTGCGCAGCTTTTGCTTTACCTATTAAACTGTTCTTATCTCAACCCAGGAGTGTTCTCACTTTTACTCTTCTGATTCTCTCCCTCATCCCACCAGAGGGGAGTGAGCGAGCAGCTGGGTGGTGCTTAGTTGCCAGCTGGGGTTAAACCACAACAGTGACACTGGCTCTTGTCGGTGCAGCTTTCCCTCCTACATGGGAACTTCCAGCTCTAACAAAGTATTTCTGATCCAGTTATTTATCTATATCCTTGTACTGGTTTTGGCTGGGATAGAGTTGATTTTCTTCATAGTAGCTTGCACTGTGTTCTGGATCTGGCACTGAAAACAATGTTGATAACACAGGGAGGCTTTAATCACTGCTGAGCAGCACTTGCACAGCGTCAAGGGCTGTCCTGCTCCTCACCCTGCCCCACCAGCGAGCAGGCTGGGGGTGCACGAGGAGCTGGGAGGGGGCACAGCTGGGACAGCTGACCCCAACTGACCCAAGGGATGTCCCAGACCATAGGACGTCGTGCTCAGCAATAAAAGCTGGGGAAGGAGGAGGAAGAGGGGATGTTCAGAGTGATGGTACTTGTCCTCCCAAGTCACCGTTATGTGTGATGGAGCCCTGCTGTCCTGGGGATGGCTGCACACCTGCCTGCCATGGGAAGCAGTGAATGAATTCCTGATTTTGCTTTGCTTGCATGCACAGCTTTTGCTTTACCTATTAAACTGTCTTTATCTCAACCCAGGAGTTTTCTCACTTTTACCATTCTGATTCTCTCCCCCATCCCACTGTGGGGAGTGAGTGAGCAGCTGGGTGGGCTGAGCTGCCCACTGGGGTGAAACCATGACAATCCTGTAAAGCCTGCAAGATCCAGTATCTTTCACCCATGAGGATCAAAAATGAAAAATAAAATTAAAAAAAAAAAAAAAAGAAAAAAAGAAAAAAGGGGGGAAAAGAAAAAAATAAAAGGAAAACAGAGAAAGGAGACAGGAGGAGACAGGAAGGAAAAGGAAGAAAAGAAAAAAAAAGAGGGAAATACTTCACCACTAGAAATTTGAGTTACCCTTTATAACATGTTTCTTGTCATGTTGGGTTAATGCATTAAATAATCACAGAAGTTTTTATGCACTGAAGATTGATTGGTTTGTATTAGCTTTTAAAATACATTAGTTACCATTTTTCCAATCCACCATCATTTAGGTCTGATGCAAAGTGAGGAGGGGTGTACAGAAGTTAAACACGTTTGTACTGCTAAAATCTCCCTTAAGGTTCTTGAAACAAAACCTTGTTTTGTTTACAGTCTGTTATTTCAGGGTCTTGTTTACATGATTTAAAGGTAGCAATTCTCATTATTTTATGCTAATGTATATTACATACAAAAGAATTGGACAGGGCCTCTTCCTGAGGATTTTGGCCAGGTCTGCTACTGTAAGTGCTCCAGGAGGGACACAAATTTGTTAAAATTTGATAAAACTGTAAATTTCTTCCTGCAAATCTTCAGATGTCACTGACCATGCTAGGAGATTTAAACCACTATATTCTGATTTAAAACACAGTTTTAAAAGTTACATTCTCCGGTAACAACCACAATATATTAATCTTCAGAACCCTTCATAGATCCACAACAGATACATGTTCTTCAAAGCAGGGAACATAGAGGTGAAGCTGTTTGTTAAAAAGGGCAGACAAAAGGATAAAGTACTGGGAGGTAGAATGTAGGTAGGTTAAAAATACCATATAAGCAGACCAGAGTAAATACATTAAAAAAAAAAAAAAAAAAACCTCTTACTGTAAAACTACAACAATGAAAAAGGTGGAGTCATCTAACAGCAAAGTAAAGGAGACTATGAAGAGAAGAAAATGTCTGAAGAAGTGGAAGGTCTATCCAGACAAGGAGAACAGAAAAGAACATAAGCTCTGTTCAGTTAACTGGAAAACCATAAGGTCAAAAAGTTATTCCTCAGTAATCTTTGTTAAAGAGTTACAAAGTAAGAGTAAATACTCTCTCAAGCACTTTGTGAGTAAGAAACTTACCAGGAAGCCTTAACCCTGACAGATGATCACCACGCTCCTGGAGCAGTCAGGGAAAGTAAGGCTGTAGAAGAAAAATTAAATTAATTCTCTGCATCAGTGTTCCTTGTGTGGCAGCTCCCATGCCAGGGCATTTATTCAGAGGAAGAGGAAGAACTGCTTCAGAAAGAAACATCAGCAGAATGTGTTGAAACAAATAGATAAGTTGAATAACAGTAAATCACAAGAACCAGCTGGTATCCACCCAGAAACTAACAGAACTCCAGTGTGAACTTGCCAAAGTGTTAAGTAATAGGTTACACAAATCAGCCTCCATATCAAAGGAATGGAAGGGGATGCAAAATTGAGGGATGCGAGGCAGTACAGGCCCATAGGTTTGATGTCTGTACCAGGCAAACCTGTAGAAATAGCAATCAACAGCAGAACTGGAATGGCTTACGGAAAAGTATGATATATCAGAGAAAATTAACCTAACCCTGGTAGATTAGAGACATTCCTCACAAATCACTGATTAGAGAAATGAAGGTGTGAACAAGGATGAAAAAGCACGCTGATCATTTAAGCTACTTACGTTTCCCTCCAAAATACAATCAAGGCTGTCATCGACAATCCTCACATTGAGAAAAAAAGCATTTTTATTTATTGTTTACTCAAATTCAGAATAAGATACCAGCTTTAAATTAAAAAGAATAACCAGAGAGGCCCACAGGGATCTTAAATTCTAGTATTCAAATATGAATAAACGGGATGGAAAACAGAGCGAGGTGACAGTTTTCTGGTTACTCAAAACTATACAGAGTAGTAAAGATTAAAAAAAAATTACTGCAGAAAGTTGTGGAAGAATTTCATGGTACTAAATGGCAACATAAATAAAAGTTCATGTAGAGCAAAACACATGGGAAAAAAATAGTCCCTGAGAAGACAACAACAGTCTTTTTGAAATTATCTATACCCATTAAGGAGAGTTCACGGAGAATGTGAGCTAGATCTGCACTCCAATCAAGGTGCAGCAAGAGTGGGATGGCTCCCTAAGGGAAGGTGAGCCTGGAGCCACCAGGGATCCCACAGTCAGCAGGGCAGGGCCCTCATCAGCCAGGGACAATCCCACAGTACACGAGCAAAGGAGTCGGGCAGGTCCCACGAAGAGTACAGAGCATAAAGCAATAGTGTGGTGACAAGGTCAAGCCAGAAAGTAAACCTGCAGGTCAGGGTTAGGATCAGGTCCAGGGGTGACAGGGCAGGTCCACAGTGACAAGGCAGGGCTGAGGTCAAGCCAAGAAGTCAGGCCACAGGTTGAGATCCAGACCAGACCAAAGGGGCTCCACAGCCAGGCACAGACATGGCGGTGGTTAAGCTAGAGACTGATCCAGCATAGTTCAGACAGGGACTGAGGCCAAGGGCTGAGCTGAAATAGAGCTCCTGGCTCCATGGGTGTTGGTGGAGGCTCCAAGTGAGGCAGGTTAGGGCCATGAGGGCATTGACAGATATCACATAGACCATAGTTAAACAGTAGACCTCACTACAGGGACCTTTGTATATCAATTTTGTATAAATGTGTTCAAGAACAGATTAGACAAATTAAAAGAAGAGAAGCCCAATAAGACAGATTAAATATAGTGATAAAAACACTCCTTGTGGCTCAGGAACTCCCACCTGGCCACTGTGTGCATCTGTATATCCATGTGAATGTACCTATGTGGTTGTATGGTCACATGCTCCTTCCGTGAGCATCCACTGCTTGCTCACATGAGATAGTCCTCTAGGCTAGCTGAGTATTGTGCCCAGTTCATGGGGACATTCTTGTGCCAGATTCAACTGGGAGGTAAGAGCTGGATCATGCCACTCTATGATTCACTACCATTGTGAACAGTCACGAGCTTCCCTCTCTTTAGGCACTTGAATCACACTGAAACCTAACCTGCCCTTTTGCTAAGCTCCCTTGTTTGCTGAGGTAGTTTACACAAGCAGAATCAGGAAGCAAGGACCATGGCCTATGTACCCATTCTTCTGTATTCCCAAGATTCTTCTTTCTAACTTCATCAGAAGGGAAGAATTAGCACAAGAAAGCCTCTTAGTGGTTCATTAAAATGTGATTTCTTTTGATACCAATAAATTATTTAATTCT
Source organism: Platalea leucorodia (assembly GCF_965183815.1). Classification (NCBI taxonomy): domain Eukaryota; kingdom Metazoa; phylum Chordata; class Aves; order Pelecaniformes; family Threskiornithidae; genus Platalea; species Platalea leucorodia. The sequence goes on along the minus strand of NC_138829.1, from coordinate 125,977 downwards.
CTTTTACTTATGTCACCTGTAGACAAATTAGTATCCATTAACAACAAAATGTTACAGATATCTGAATGTCAGATTTAAGTATGAAGCAGCTACCAAGCTAGTATGAAGTTGAATTACTTTTTTGCCTACACACAGAAGGCATTCCAGCCAGTTTGTGGGAGCGTAGAGCCTGGCGCTTATCTTTATGAGACACATTGCTTCTCTAGAGATGTTAAACTACTGACTCCAGAACATCATGCAGTAGCAGATTTCCTCTTCCCCACGTGCTGCTCACTGCCCAGAGTAGAGCTAATGGCAAGGCAGTGCGGTTTTCTGTTTAGTCACTTGACTTAGACAATTCCCAGTGTGCCTGAACATAGCCAGAGAGTTAAACTCAGGGCCCTGTATTTCAGGAAAGCATCTAACAGAAATGGAAAAGACCCCCTATTCTGCTCTACCTGGTAACAACAAAAAAAACCTAGTAGAATCAGGCTGGTGGTCTACTTCCCCAATGCCCCATCTCTGACCATGGCTGGACCTGAATTCTTCTTCAGACAATGGAAGCGTCAGCCTTTATACCCTACCGGGTTAGATGTGGTAGACTCAGATCTTGGACTCTGTGCATCCGAGTCCCCTTTTTCACCAGCTTCTGGGTCTTGCAGAGCGCAGAAGCACTTACCTTGGCATAAGCATAACAATTTCAGCTCTACATTGAGTCAGTGGCTGCAGCCTTATGTCATTTTTCACTTCAGCTGGACAACTGTAATGCACAGGTGGCAATTTTCCTTCAATATACAGTCAACCAAGCACATTAAGGTAGGAAGAGAAGAAAGACCTATTACCTTCTGCAGCACAGGGATTTTCAGCATTTTGCTGCAGCAGGTGATGAGGCACTAATGACATGAGTAATTGTCCTGAGCGGTGTGAAGATCCCTCCTTCTTCTTCTTTGTCTCTGTGCTGTGCATTTGGAGCTGGAAAGGAAGGAAGCCCCTTCAAAACCCCAGCCCCAACCCAAGTCAGTTTGACTGGCAGCTTTGGGATTATCACGCTCATTTATCAGGTTCAGCAGCTGGGAATACTCAAGCCTTGATTCATGTACTTAACTCCTGGGGATTTTCAGAGGCTTCAGACACTGCTAGAATTGAAGCCTTTCCTGATTTCAGTGGCTTACCCTCTAGTGTCCCAAAGTCTGAAATGCCTTAGTCCAGTAAAGGGTTCTGGGATTCTGATACAAGGCACTTACTTGAGAATTTCATGTGCCATGATATATGAGGACAAAGAAAATAATCCGATATTCTCATTTGCCGTGCATTTATGAACTATGCTAACTGCTTTAACTCATCTTTGTCTCTCATAAAGGTTATGGCCTGACATAGAAAAATCAATATAGTTTCCAACATTTTTATTGATGCTTGGTCATATCTTTAAATATTCTTTATACTAGCCAATCATATTTTGAATGCTGTTAGTTTCTTGGCCTCAAGAACTTCCTAAGGCAATAATTTCCTCAGTCTAATCATATGTTGCATAATGCAGTTCCTTATATTCATTTTAAACTCTTGCCTTTGTCCATTAACTGTCCTTCATCTTTCTGTCAGGAGATGGGGAGAATATATATTTCCTAATTATCTCAAGACGACTCTTTATTTTATATGTACCTGACATTTCTTCTCCTATTTCTGTCCTTCTTGTAGTAATAATGCCCATGATCAAAGTTGGCATAGGCCATGTGCCACCAACAGATTTCTGGTGGAGGCAGATGCCACCAGTTTGAGTTTCTGGATATAGCCCTACTTTTACCCTGTTTTCTTCCTCTGTATACAGACCAAATGTTCTTCCTTTATTTCTCTTTCTAGAGAGACAGGTCTGAAATCTCAAGAGAGACAGCTGAGCATGTTCAAATCAGAGGATGCATGAAAGAATGAAAACCATTATTTTTGTCTGTGTGCTACAATGGAAAGCACTGTTCATAGAGCAGCAGTTTCAGTTAGCCTCAACTTTAATCATCTCAACTTTCACTGTTAATCCCAAGTGAACTGCCTAAAATGTTACAAAGATACTACTTCTGCAGGGAGTATAATTTTTATGGAACAAGAGATGCTGGACAGAGAAAAGCTTCTCTTGCCGTCAGTTCTCCTGTTAGGATAAAAAAACTAAAGGCTCATGTTTATTTTTGGGTCCAAAGCATTCCAAGGGACTCATGGCTGTGGGGGGTTTTGCGGGTTTGTATTTTGCATTATTCTTCAAATGCCTTTCAATAGTACCCAGTACCCAGTTACTTTCTCCATAATTTTTCCAGGAACTGAGGTTAGACTAACAGGTCTGTAGTTTCCTCGGTCTTCCTTCACACCCTTCTTGTAAATTGGAATAACATTGACTAGCTTCCAGTCAGCCGGGACCTCCCCAGACTCCCAAGACATTTGGCAGACGGATTTTTGAATTTTTCTTTGTAACTTGCTAATAATTTTTTTTTTTTAAATCCAGGAGATTTTTCAGAGAAAAAATAATTTTTTCAATGTGATTTATTTCAGAATTCGTCTGTATTCAAGATACTCCTGCTTTTACTCACCCTCATGGTTGTTTTTGGAAGTGGCGTTTTGCATTGACTCACGTTAGCACATGCAAACTGACTTGAAACATTATGACCATGTTTGAAGATTCTTTCTAGGACTTGGAATAAGATATTGGTCAGAAAAGGGTGATAATTTTTTGCTTAAATTAATTTGAAGGAAAGAAAATAACACTTTCCTTCATTTTGTTATATCATATTCTAACAGTACCCTTACTTATTTGCTAAAATTTGGAGTCAGGGCCCAAGCTTTTCATGGCTGCCTGTTCTGTAGTACCTAGATGGCAGAGAAACACCATTTTCTCTTCCTAATAAAGGCAAGCAAAGGGTCCATTTTTTAAACCGTTTAAGCTCTTTTGCCAGAGAGACCCATTACTGGGTTTAGCCCCATCCTGACATTCTAGTACCAGTTCCTCCCCTAACCTGTTCGTGGCTTGATCCTCGAAAATGTAAGAATCATGTTTCCAGGCAGATTGCATTTATGGGCTGAGCAGTGTCCATGTTCCCAGGACCAGGTGTATTCAGGGGGTGAGTGAAAGAGTCAACTAGGATTCATTCATTTCTGTGTGCTTAATCTGAAAAATATCAAGGCTGAACAGAGCGCTTTTGCACATCATTTCCAAAAGGTAATTTGCTGTCTCTGTAAATTTGTGTGAAAGAAAGAAATTGTCCTGTTAATTGACATGGAAGAAGAAATCATTGCAGAATTTTCTAGGCCCGGCATTGGCCAGGACGTGGCTTACACTTCAAAGCTCACTTGTGCACATTTTTCCCTCTCAGACAGCTGCAGTTAACAAGTTGAATACATGAGACAGCAGCTCATGTCTTGTCTCTAGGTAAGATGTGAAAATTCCCATCCTTTCCTTTCTTTTTACATCTTTGTGGTTATTTATACACAGTTACCTACAATGCATGCAGAACAATCTATTACTATTGCTGCCAGCTCTAATAGTGTGATATCCAGGAAATTCAGGCATGAACTGCAGCCCTGTTCTGCTACTTCCTGCACAAGTACAGACCAGAAAGAACTCCGCTCAAAAACATCAGCATAGATGTTGAATATGAGAATAAGACAAATGGAGCATGCAGACAGGGGAAAACAAGGAAACAATGGGGCAAGAAAACGGGGAGTTTATATCTTTTCTATATTGTACTGACCAGCCATCTAGATCACAGAATCTTAACTCCCTTGCAAGTACCCGTAGGCAGCTATTAGGTTGTCCATAGAATCATAGAATCATAGAATTGTTAAGGTTGGAAAAGACCCTTAAGATCATCGAGTCCAACTGTTAACCTAGCACTGCCAAGTCCACCACTAAACCACGTCCTCAAGCACCACATCTACCCGTCTTTTAAAAACCTCCAGGGATGGGGACTCAACCACTTCCCTGGGCAGCCTGTGCCAGGGCCTGACAGCCCTTTGGGGGAAGAAGTTTTTCCTAATAACCAACCTAAACCTCCCCTGGCGCAGCTTGAGGCCGTTCCCTCTCGTCCCATCGCTTGTTCCTGGGGAGCAGAGACCGACCCCCCCGGCTCCAGCCTCCTTTCAGGCCGTTGCAGAGAGCGATGAGGGCTCCCCTCAGCCTCCTCTTCTCCAGGCTGAGCCCCCCCAGCTCCCCCAGCCGCTCCTCCCCAGCCTTGTGCTCCAGCCCCTGCCCCAGCCTCGCTGCCCTGCTCTGGCCACGCTCCAGCCCCTCCATGGCCGCCTTGGGGTGCGGGGCCCAGCGCTGAGCACAGCATTCGAGGTGCAGCCTCACCAGTGCCCAGCGCAGGGGGACCATCACCTCCCTTCTCCTGCTGGCCACACTATTCCTGATACAAGCCAGGGTGCTGTTGGCCCTCTTGGCCACCTGAGCACACTGCAGGCTCATGTTCAGGCGGCTGTCGACCAACACCCCCAGGTCCTTTTCCGCCAAACAGCTCTCCAGCCACTCTTCCCCCAGCCTGTAGCATTGCATGGGGTTGTTGTGACTGAAGTGCAGGACCCAACACTGAGCCTTGTTGAACCTCACACAGTTGGCCTCGGCCCATCGACCCAGCCTGGCCAGGTCCCTCTGCAGGGCCTTCCTACCCTCCAGCAGATCGACACTTCCACCCAGCTTGGTGTCATCTGCAACCTTACTGAGGGTGCACTGAATCCCCTCATCCAGATCATCAGTGAAGATATTGAACAGGACTGGCCCCAGTACTGAGCCCTGGGGAACACCACTGGTGACCGGCCGCCGACTGGATTTGACTCCATTCACCACCACTCTCTGGGCTCGGCCGTCCAGCCAGTTTGTAACCCAGCGCAGAGTGCACTTATCCAAGCCATGAGCAGCCAGCTTCTCCAGGAGAATGCTGTGGCAGACCGTGTCAAAGGCCTTACTAAAGTCCAAGGAGACAATATCCACAGCCTTCCCCTCAACCACCAAGCAGGTCACCTTGTCATAGAAGGAGACCAGGTTAGTGAAGTGGGACCTCCCTTTCATAAACCCATGATGGGCTACCACATCATAGTTTTCCTGCCACGCAATGGCTTCCAGCTCCTCCTGTTTATTGCCCATGCTGCGTGCATTGGTGTAAATGCACTTCAGTTGGGCTATTGATCTCTTCCCCAACACAGGCATGCCACCCCTAGGCTCATCCCTAGCAAGCCTGGTTTTATCCCCTTCCCCCTTCGCATCTAGTTTAAAGCTCTCTCAATGAGGCCTGCTAACTCCTGAGCCAGAATCCTTTTCCCCCTTTGTGACAGGTGAACCCCATCTGTCTCCAGCAGGCCTGGTGCCATGTAAACTGCCCCATGATTGAAAAACCCAAAATTCCACCTCTGGCACCAGCCTCTGAGCCACGCGTTAATGAGATGGGTCTTCTTGTTCCTTTCCGTATGCCTCCCGGCTACTGACGGGATGGAGGAAAACACTACCTGCGCTCCTGGTCCTTCAAGTAATCGCCCCAGTTCTCTAAAGTCCCTTTTGATCATCTTTTTGTGCCTCTATCAGCTATCCAATCACTGCCAACCTGAACAACCAATAACAGTCCATTAGCAGTCTTGTCATCAAACTAATCAAGCCCAGCTCCCCCCACCTCTCTTCATGTGCCATATGCTCAGTCACACCTTAGAACCCCTTTATTACACTCTCCCCAGTTTCTTGATAGCTTTTTTATACTGGGGGCCATGAAAATGTAGACAGCACACCAGATGCAGTACTGAACAGAAGGGAGTGCTTACTGCCCTGGACCTGCTGACTGTACTCTTGCTACAACAGACCAGGATGTGGTTGCTTTTCAACTTGCTGTCCACCAAGGGTTCCAGGTCTGTGTAAAACTATGGTTGTACCATGCAAAGATTAGCAAAAATAAAGCAGATTAGGTATATACACCTCGTGAACTAGAAAAATTGCTGTCACGGCTCAATCAAGTAAGAGGGAGCTGCAGGCCCGTCACACCAAGTTTGGACAGAGCAGGCATGACAAGCCTTGGTGCTGAGGCCTGGCAAACTCAGTATAGAGCTCATGGCCTGTTGCTAGTAATGGCAATGCCGTGTTACAGGGCTGCTTGGTTATAGTATGACAGACAGACTGGTGTGAAGTTTCCTTTCTTCCTTCCCATCCATCTCCACCCTCCTCAGTCCAGTCCCTCTCCCTCAATAGGATATTTTTTGAGAAGTTGTTGGAAAATGTTTTGACAAATATTTTGGAGGGAAAGCTGTATGGATTTTTTGTAACGCTGATTTGCTTGCTCTTTACTACCTGGACAAAAGTGAAAAGCATGGGTGCAATGGCCACCATACAAAGCCTTTAGTCAGCAAGGGCTGAAATGTAACCTAGGCCGCTGCAGCGGTGCATGCTTTGTGATGTACTCAGCACACCTTTGAAACAAATGACCCTGCAGCACAGTAAATCTGTGCATTTGTTTTACAAAAGTAAATAACAGCTATGAATCTCCTTCTCTGGAGCATGTTTTACTGAAGCCATAAAATGCTGCGACACAGTCTGTTTCACAGCTAACCTAAGGTAAAAGCCAAATATCCCTTATGCCACAAAGCCAGAGCTCTGGACCACTGCTCTGCCAGGCTGCCACAGTGCAGGATTGCCATCTGCAGGGCAGCCTGGCATGCGGCTCCCCTGGAGGCTGGCAGGCTCCTCATCCCCATGTATATCCTTCAGAAATGTAGGAAATGGGAACACTGCCACTGCCAGGAGAGAGGCTGTTCCGAAAAATGCGTGTATCTAACCTGCACCTGCATTAAGAAAAGACCTGTTGCTGTACAGAGTCATAGAATTTGCAGCCAGCTTGACACAGGAATTACTATTACCTGTTTCCTAAACATGGTCCTACTCCCTCCAGTACCTTGCATAGTTTATGCATATGTTGCCAGACATGCAGGAGGGAGATGAACAACCCAGGAGGCCACCTGCAGGACAGCTAACCTCTCCTTCCCATTATAGGTTCAAGTCGCTCCCTCTCTTTGAAGGCAAGATCTATGCGAAAGTCACCTCAGTAGTGTACAGTCTGCTTTCTTTGCAGATACGTTTGTAGGTGGGGGAGTACCTGCACATCAAGCCATGCTCTGGTAACAAATGTCTGCTGTGGTCTAGGCACAAAAGAGAAGGGGATGGCCTGGTCCCTAAGCATGGGCCAGGGTTTCATCAGGCTTACGTTCTTTTTCTGTCTCCTCCACAGACCCAGTTTTACTTTGGTCTCCGTTGTGGCAGAACAGCTTCACTGGCTGGGCCTGGGCAGTGCAGCAGGAGAGCTGGGCTTTGTGTCTATCTCAGGCAGCAGGTCACCTGTGCAGTCCAGGGCTGGACTGGATGGCCGTACCAGCCACAGCCCCTCACCAAATGGCGCCAGTCTTCATGGCAGCTTTGGAGCACCATTGCAATACAAACAATAAACACAACGACCCTGCCTTGGGACTCTCACTTGTCGCACCACACTGCATCGCATTGTTGCCTTGCCTGCCAAGGCTCACACATAAAAATGTGGGTGTCACCTGGAGTGGGAGAGTTTGAAGATTCAGCCTTCAAACCACTTTACTAGAAGAGAATTTTGATACTGCTTGTTACATGCTCATAGCTATTTTCCATTCTGTTAACAAGCGGGTCAACCTATTTTACATTTCGATGTGGAAATTCTGTGTGCTGGCATCACCAAAACACATCAAATGATGGATTTGGTGCAGTGTTCCTTCTCCTAATGTTTCTATAAAATAATCATCCTGATTTACTTACACAACTAGTCCCACCTCATCAGCTGGCCCTAACTTTACAGACACAAATATTTCAATAACCCGCCAAGACCAGCCTCAAGCAACTACACTGGAAAAGAGACCCTAGCATGAAAAAAAAATTTTAAAAATAATTATGCTAGGGAAGGACAATCCTCCTTAACTGTATACCAGTTTGCACACCATCAGAATAACCCCAGCTGAGATCAGTGGCTGTACAATGGCTGAAGGGTTAATGCCTCACTACTTGATAGGAAGATTACAACCTTTTGTTGCTCTCATTCTGCCCAGCTCTTTCTCACTGATATTTGTGATAACATGACGTGAAATAATCTCAGCTATCCTGAAGCTGTCAGTACATAAGAACTTTTGTAGAAATGGGCAAGACCACTTGCAAACTCCTATGTGTGAAATGATCCATAGTGCTGAGCAGTACATTATCACAAATTTCTCCTTTGCTTAGTAGCGTTGCACTGTAACCCTGCAGTAATGAAACGCGACACACACCACCGCTTCTTACATTGCCAGGCGGTGAACAGTGCCTTTTCCTCAAAGTCTGCTTTTGGCAGAGAGAAATGAGTTACGTGCAGAAAAGTTGTTCAGATGACAGTGTGGTATCACATTAGCTGTACTTGAGCTGTAATTGTGGTCCTTGCTTTCCTAAAGTTTCTGATACAGGTCTTCCTATGGTTCTAGAACTCTGCCACAGCTGCCACTAAAGGGGGGAGCTATCTATTTCTGTGTATTTTGCCATCAACATTGCCATTAATGCCCCACAAAGCCAGTAGAGCCACACTCGCATTGGGAGCAGAATTTACGACTGCACAAACGATTTCAATGATCAGTTTACGCTTTCAGTGCTAGATGTTCCAGTCAACAGATAAGAGTACTTGGTGGCAAAGCACCAGGTACAGCACAGCATGCCATTGCACACCTATGCAGTACAGACATGTTGCAGGCTCCCGCACGACACACACAAATATCCATGGTCAACAACAGCTACTCATCATCTATGGAACTGGTCAGGTACATTTTGGGCCACATGCAGAAACGCACATACAGCTTATAGCCATAGATTTATATGACGCTATTAGCATATAGAATAGAATAGAACAGAATAGAATAAACTTGTGAACGTTCAGCTGATACAGCTGGTCTCTTACAATTTCAGTGTCCACACATGGAAAGTCACTGCTCCCACCGTCATGGTCCTCCAACTCAGGGGACGAGGCAGCCAAGGTCTATCAGTATTACTAAAGACTGAGGCAAAAAAAACATTGAATGTCTCTGCTTTTTCTTCATTCCTATTAGTCAGGTGACTATTTTCTACAAGTATCTGTCCAATGTTTTCTTTAGACCTCCTCTTCCTATTAATATACTTAAAAAAGCCCTTCTTGTTGTCTGACACAACTCTGGCCAGTTTCAACTCTAGTTGAACTTTGGCTTTTCATGTCTTCTTCCTGCATATGCAAAGCACGGCTCTGTAATCTCTCTGCAAAGCCTGACCTTGCTTCCAGAGATCGTACAATTTCTTTTTCCTCTTGAGCTCCACGGTCTTCTGCCCTGCTTGCTTGACTTATGACACAACGGGATTGCCTGCTCCTGTGCTTCTAAAATGTGGTTCTTTTAAAAACTGACCAGCACTCATGGACTTTCATATCTATCACTGAAAATAAGCTTTTCATTTTTTAAGTCGTCAGTGACTACTACTTAAGTGCACAGCCTTGTTTCAGCTGAAAATGCATGTAAGTATGCAAAAAAACCCTGGGAATGCATTAGGAAAAGACACAGTTAATGCAGAGGAATCTGTAAAATCATGAATGACTTGAAGATCTGGGTTTCTTATTGTTGAAAAATAAGATTGATATAATCAGGAAACAGCTTCAAAACCTGCAAAAGGATGTGCATTTTCATATAGATATAATTAAATTGTGAAATACGTTTCCAGAGCGTAAGATGATAGAAGCCAGAAGTTAAAATTCATTTAATATGAGTTAGATAAGGTAGACACATAGAGGATAAGCCCCCAGGGCGGTGAGTGGTGATCCAGGCACAGTTTTCACTTCAGGAAACCTTTCAGCTGCCAAATTTGAGAGGCTGGAATTCCAGGCAGCAGAAGAGTCCTGTACATCACTTTTATTGCCCACCTCTCCAAGCATCTGTTCCTGTTTTTTATTCTTGGGGTGTGTTGTCCTGAACTTGTACCGAGCAAAGGCCTTCTCCAGCCCAAGAGACAAGTTAAGGAGAGAAGCAGGCAGCCACAGAGCCATAACTATGAAGTGATGAGGGGGAACCACAGGTTTAAAAATAATGTCTGAAGGTGAACACCTAACACAATTCCCAGTAGCACACATTGTTCCTGGAAAGTACTGGGGAATTGACAGTTGCTCTCCAGAGGGACTTTGGCCAGACATGAGGACCCAAGGTTCAGAAAGAGACCACAAACATGCCTTCTTACCAGGTTTCTCCAGGTGCTGTGAACGGCCACCTTGTCTGGTGCATTTAGGGGGGTGGGGGAAATGGTGCTACAGCATCCAAAGGCTGTGGATGTGGATGACAAGGGAGAATGCAGAGCCAGAATTTTCTGAAGGAACCAGGAGAGGGGCTGCAGTGGGGAGCAGGTGCAGCAGATATGCACCAAAGCATCCCTCCCAGCACAGAATGGAGGCACAGAAGTAGCATCACTGATGCTTCTCGAGCTCAGACGTGGCACTCCGTGGGAGGGGACCCAGCTGACCAGGCACACAGAGCTGTCAAATGATTTCCCATGGTGTGCAGAGGAGACTGACTCACCGAAGGCCTTGTGGAGTCCATAATGCCCAGGACTCGGTGAGTAACTGGGCGGGGGGGGGGGAGGTTGGCTGCAGCAAGAATCAAGGGTGACAGCATTAGTAGGAAGAAAAGGAAAAATTTACCAATCTCACAGCAACTTTAGTCTATCTATCTTCTACATGTCTTTGCTGTAATACTGATTTGTGCATTATTCTCAAATGGAGCTTTTAGTGCCCAGCAAGCCACAAGAATGACGGTCTTGAAAGATCACAATCTCTGTCAAACCATTTCAAAAAATATCTGACGGCATAGTGCACCTAAAGACATAAAGAAGTTTATAGTCAGAAGGCGTATGTAAAACACTTTCCTAGACACTGAAAGGGGAGGAAAGTGCAATGTGCTGATAATTGCTTGAAATACAAACCACAAATGCCGGTGGCTCTATTTCGTCAGAGCAGCTTAGTATTTTCCATATAGTCACATGCTGAGGGACAGTGAAGGTTTCTAATTTTTGGCACTGTTAGCTAAAGTGACTACCCTGAACACTTTGCATTTGTCCACTAGGCTTTAATGGTTGGCACATCAAAGATTGAAGCTAGATATTAAGGAAAATGTTTGTTCCCTACTTGGAATCAAAAAGCTCTTTCATGAAGCATAATGATAGCAGAAGAGAGGGTAAGAGAATGATGTCCAGTAAAGTTCTGAGAACTGCATAAAATTCTCAACAAAATTTGTGAAGCTGGATAATTGTATAGCTGAGAAGTGTTGTACCCCTATGTCAGTTAATAACTGATATTTGTACCACAACAAAAACTTTCAAGAATCTTTCTCAAAAATCCAATCTGAAATCACCACAATACCAATTTTCCGCTGGCCAGAACAAGTCCTTATCAATTTGACTTGTTTTTCAAGTTCATAGCTTTTACTGGTCAAGAAAGTGAATTTCACTCAACAGTTGTTCAGGCTTAGAAGAAACTAAGGATTACAGTTCACTCAGAAAATTACAATGCAATTTCCAGAATCATATTTAGCAGGCCTTCTGTAGTAATTTCTTCTTTGCTATGACAGTTGGACTTAATGAGTGAAGTTTTGATGCCCTGATACTGCTGAGAAGCCTTTCCCACGATGATCACCAAGGGAAGATGCTGTCTGTGGTGCCTGGTTGAATTCAGTGCTGCATGTTTCCATGCCAGCCCAGGAGCTCTGGGAGGAACAGCCTTTACCCAGCAGCTCATTACAAATCGGGCCAAGCTCTACCAGGAGCTCTGCTTTTGATTCCTGGTACAGCCCTGGTGTCAGCCAGCTCAAGGGAGCAGTTTTAAACTAGTTCTGCAAAGTGCAGTACCAGACTCTTCACAGCTTTGGTACTCCATGGTACCATGAGTACTCTTGGTTTGGCAGAATCTCAGTACGGGGAAATGAGATTCTCTGTGGAATTAATTTCTGCTGATAATGTTATGAATCACTGTGAAGGATGGTATGTTTTAAATTACTGGAAACACCAGCACTTTGTGGTTCTTTGCTGGGTCAGTAGATCAGAGGCACAGAGTGACAGGTGAAATAATCCTGCAAAGCAGAGTCCACAGGTCAGCTGCAGACTCATAAGTCCCTCTGTGTTACCATGTGGGATCGGACTTAAAACAGCAGTTAATAGCAACTTTCCTTCCACAAAGAAGGAGAGAAGTTCTCTCTTCCAGGAGGAGTGGCTGATACACCAGAGGGTTGTGCTGCTGCTCAGAAGGACCTGGACAGGCCAGAGAAATGGGCAGAGGGGAACCTCATGAAGTTCAACAAGGAGGAATGCAAGGTCCTGCATCTGAGCAGGAATAACCCTGTGTACCAGTACACCAGCTGAAAAGCAGCTCTGCAGAGAAGGACCTTGGAGTCCGTGCGGACGAAAGCAGACTTCATCCTGGAGGAGAAAAGACTTGGAGGGGAACTTACCAATTTGCAGAAATACTTGAGTGGGGGGCAGTAACTAAGAAGCCAGACTTTTATCAATGGTGCCCAGTGACAGGACAAGAGGCAAGAGTGCAAATCGAAGTGCAGAAAATTCCATTTAAAAATATTTGGTGGTTGAACACTGGAACAGTTTGCCCAGACAGGTAGTGGAGTCTCCATCCTTGGAGATATCCAAAACCTGGCTGCACACAGTCCTGGGCAGCCTGCTCTAGCTGACTCTTGCTTGAGCAGGCGTGTTAAACTAAATAGTCTTGAAAGGTCCCTTCCAGCCTCATCTATTGTGTGATTCTGTGACTCTTAGCAACTAAGACCAAACTCTTAGTTAAGCTCCTAGCATTGCTTTGGAATTTTTGGTGCAGCCTGGAGCCAGTCTTTCTTTCTGACATGGAGACAGAGGGCATTTGTAGATTGCATGGGTGTTATGACAACATAGCTATCAGCAGATGTGAATCTTATCTTACAACCCATCAGAATACAGAATGTGGAAAAATACATAGATGAGGTAAATCTATTAGCCCAGAGCTGAGCTAGGAGTGTTTGTGGAAAACAGCCATGCCAGCCCTAAGTCTTGCAGATCCAAGGAGACTGTCTGCTCTCCTGTGAGGAGAGAACAGAACTCTCATTTGATCTGGCAGGATGGCAGCAAAGCCAACTCTACACAGGGAAATGGCAGTGAGCAGAACAAAATCTTTCTAGTACTGTGCCTTCTACTTCTCTTTGTCAGTCTGATATTGCGTATACAAACCTGTTAATCAAAGAGACAAACTGAACAGCTTTGTAAAGAACAACAAGGAAGACAAGATACCTCCTACAGGAAGGTCTGTTGCATTGAGAAGGTGAAAGGTGAACAAGATAGAGCAAGAAAGTGCAGCAGGTACAATGAGTAGTCAAAAGTGTAATGATGTTTGACATTTGACACTGCAAAAGGCCTCTTCTTGCCATCTCTGGTCCACATATGTTGGTTTTGCCCTGCAAGAAACCTGGAGAAGGCCAGCAGAAGTGGTAGTCCTCAGGGAAGCTCATCTGCTGTGATTCCACTGATAGTGTGACAGCTGAGGAGGAGGATACTCAGTGCTCAGCAGCATTGTGAATGGGCTGCAGCAAACCTACAGACTGAATATGTTTGTCGATTTTGCCTGCAGTACAGGTTTTACTCGTACAGCTAGGGGAATGAAGACAAATAAGAGCCCTCAGTGAAGCCACTGCATCAGTGTATTCACAAAAACAGGGGCAGTTATGACTGGGAAGGCCAACAGACCTGCCAGGCCAACGTATTTCCCTTTGGGAAGTGGTTTAGAGCATGTAATCTCCTACATTGCTTGCTTCAGTCTTCACCAACTACATCTACCAGTCCTCTGTGCCTAGAGAAGGTGTTCAGGGAAGAGCAGAATGATGAGTGGTAGATGAGGGTCAAGTCAGGGATTATCTGAATCAACTTAACCTGTACAAGTCCATAGGATCCCATGGGGTGCATCTGTGGGTTTGAGGGAGCCGCTGACATCTTTGCAGGATGCTGTCATCTTTGAATATTTGGGGAGAGCAGGGAGGTCTTCTATGATTGAGGAGAAGAAAATATCATCCGTCTTCACAAAAGGCCAAAAGAATGATCTAGGGAACTACAGGTGGGTCAGTTCTCACTTTGGTGCCTGGGAAAATCATGGAGGGAATGCTCCTGGAGCACATTTCTGGGCACATGAAAGAGAAGGTGGATGGGAACAGCCAGCATGAATTTACCAAGGGTAAATCACACTTGGCCAACTTGTAGGATGATTGGATTTGTGAACAAGAGGAGAACTCTGGACATCATTTACACTCACTTTACAAGGCTTTTGACACCATCTGCCGCAATACTCTTGTATCCAAGGTCATTGAGAAGGTGCCAAAATAAGGCTTGAGGCAAGTTCAGCCTGGAAGTCCCACCTGAATTATCCTCTGATGCTCTGACCTTTCCCAACAATACAAGCAGAGAGGCGATGCATCTCCCTCAGTGCAAGTCTCCTCAAAAACTCTTCCTCATTCAAAATGCATTCTTTCAGACTGTGTGTAAACAGCTCCTAGTCCACCTTCAGGGATTATGCTTACTCTCTCCAAGGTGCACATATGTGTTTGAAGCTTTAATCACTGAGCATTACCAATAGAACAACATACTTCCAGCATGCTGGAGGACGGTGTCCCCACAGAGGCTGAGCTCCCAACGGGTGCTGCCACCTCCCTTTCTGAGTGAAGATTTGCAGTGGAAGAGACATAAGCCCCTTGCTGTCTGCCACCCTCCCCACCTCGCAGGATGCTGCTAGAGGAAGCCTGGTTGGCCCATTTTTCCTACTTGGTCCTTTCCATTAAAGGCATTTGCATTAGTAAGCCCAGCATCACAGACCCAGACTGGTGAGAAACCTGTTGCTAGGCAACACAAAACTTTGCAGTGGCATTCCAGTTCCTCTCTGATGAAGTCAACAAGAAAAAGAGCATGGCATCAGGGGGTTTCTAAGTTTCTTTTACATGTACTTTTTGTTGGCACCTGCAGTGTGAAGAGAGACGAGAGAAATGGGGCCAGAATTTTTGAAGGATGTAAAGAGAAGGTGGACAGTAAGAACCACTCCATGAAGAAATAAAGAGAAGAGCAAGAAGTGCTGGAATGGAGGACAAAAATTAAAAGAAGAGTAGCTGCACTTGAGGAGTGGTGGAAAATGAACATGGATATGGTGTGCTGTCTTCATACAGAAGTCAGTGTTTCACAAAAAGAAAAGACAAACCAACATAAGGCATACAAACACAGAAATAACAATATCAAATTCAGGAACATATTACTTAGGGGGAAATTATGTATCCCTAAGGAAAAACATAGTCATTAAAAATGTGAGAAACATTTGCAGAGACTGGCAGTGATTTTACTTTACACCTTTCAGCACATGAACTTTTGTGTTTTGTTCTGGATTTGCCAATACCAAGGTGCTGGGCATATGATTGATCTATACTGGACGCATGTCGATTACATGTAGAAAGCCCAGCTTTACACGGCGTTATGGTCAGAAGACACCCTAGCTGTCTAGCATCTCGCCCATGTCCCACAGCTGCTCATTTTTGCCATGATGGGTAAATTACTCCCCCCCCAGGCAGCCCTAACTCCCTGCTTCAGCCTTGTCATTTTTTCCCCACCTTTGTCCCCACATTTTTTCCATGTGAAATAACCAGCTGTGAGCAGTTTCCTGCAGTGGACCCCTGCGTGATTACAGTCCGAGCCGGCAGGCTGATGTCTGGCGAGCCTGTGGAGAGGGACAGCAGAAACTGCCTACTGCCAGTGCGGGCAAGCAGCAGCCCTGCCTCAGGTCATTCTGCTGCTGCGTACCGAGGGCATACCATAAAATAGGAAACATTCCTCAAAAGAGGCAACTGAAGTAGGCTAAGAGCAGAACAAGGAAGCTGAGCACAGTTCTTCAAGACAGTTATTAATCATGCCAAAGATTAGGTGAATTGGACAGGCAGAGTGCCATAAGCTGGAAAGCCCAAAGCGCTGTACTACAGTGAGTTGCCAGACCCATTCATTTTCTGTCAGATCATGTCAGGGCAAAGGCAAACTCCCCCTGACAACTATGAAAATGCTTCTTTTCTTTTTCCAGAGCCTATTTTTTGAAAGAGCTGAGCATCAAATCTGCATAGCCCAAGTCTGCTTAATCTTGCAGCACACAGGCATGTCTGTCTCAGCAAAAACCTGCCAGTGCTCTGTTTAGTGGGGAAGCTGGACCATGCTGGAGACAGGTTGCAGGTGGCACCGGGCTATGTTGTGTCACAACCTCACACTGTTTTCCCACCTTGGACCATTTTCCCCATTCTTGTGTCTCCGAGTTGCACAGCCTTATAAATCATAGAGAACTGAAAATATTTGTAAGCTGACCTACCTCACTGCAAAGCAAATACTGGTATATGCATTATTCTGCACCCCCAGAAATCCCATGGAAATGTGGAAGGCCACCAAGTTTGAGGACAGGGCTCAAAGAAACGGTAAGTTTGCATGCAAGGGAAGGATGTGATCTGAGTGGGCACCTGGTGCTGAGCGCTTGTGCACCTAACAAATTAAATGTTCACAAGTAAAACACTGATATGCCTTGTGAAGAACCCTGGTGATTTATTCATGACACATTAGAGAGGACATTGGTAATAGTGCTTTGTGCAAAGAAAGTAAATAGCAGAATTTTTTTTAATTAGCATTAGACTTGAATCATGGATTTTTCCTGTTTTTCCCAGGGACCTGCAAGGGGAGGCTGCTCCAGACGGGACAGAGAGCAGTGCCAGGACGGTACCCAGCAGCCACAGGGACCTGCACGGGGCCAGCAGAGCAGCTTGGGGAAAGAAGCCAGGGCCAGCCCCAGCTGCCAGACAGGACCATAGGGACAAGGCAGTCCAAGGCCAAGCAAGCTGAGGTCAGGGTCAGTGAGGGACCCAGCTAGGCAGGGTTGAGGCTGCGACACAGCCCAGACCAGGAGCAAGGGTGAAAGTCAGAGCCTCATGCTGCATGAAGGGGAGCCTCAACAAGGCATCGTCTCTCACCCAGTTATTTCCCACTCCTGCTTATTCTTAACGTGCAGGAAAATGACATAGAGCACCTGGCGAAAACCATGAAAAAAAATGCAAGGGAAGCCCTCACACTTGAAGCAGAATCAGCACTTCAAGAGAGAGAGAGAGGATGGTTTAAACTTGTACTCTGCAAAATACTAAACTGTGTGCAAACCCTCACAGCAAACTTTAAAAAGCTGCAAGTGCTGGAAAGCTTCCTGAATACATTCTCCTGCCTTAGACCTGATGTTGAGTCACAGCATCTTTCTCTAAAGTGCAATGTCATGTTCCTGTGTTTCAGCCACCTTTGTTGGCTCGGATTCCTTATTACAACATCAGGGAAAAAAAGCCCTATTTTTGATACCTCTTGCTGCTCTGTTTTATGTTGCTGCATTGAATTAAAATATCTAGGTTTCTGAAGTCTTAATAATTTTTTATCTTTTCATGGGTAAAATTAAAAATAGAAATCCTAGAAGATCACATGATAATAAGTAATCTATCTCATAATCCTTTATGAGATATCAATGTGTATCAAAGTCAAATGTGCAGTGTATGAACCAGAGAACATTTATCTTCCAATTTATAGTAGAGTTGCCTATTTCAGTGCTGGGGCAGCAGTGGCCAGGCAGCTGCAATCCCTGAGTCAAGCCCAGGAAAGTATCATTTCAGTTGTATTCGGTTTAATTGTATTGTCAATATGTATCAATATCTCATTTTACACCTGGACCTGAAAATATTTCATCTGTACTTGTTCCAGCACCATTGAGTTGTTTGACAACCCATCCTTTTTGTGTTACTATGCATGTTTTTCCACCCATCCTTCATGAAATGCCAGTTTAAATCCCATTCTCCTTCATACGCCTCCTGCTCCTCGTTACTCCATGACACATCTGGCAGTCCGCAGGCACGCAGCTCCTCCTGGGGAAGCCCCACCACGCGGCTGCTGTTCAAGCTGGATCATACATTGCCACAGAAGTTAGAGAGTCTTTTTCTTACTTTTAACACAGGACTTCAAGTTCAGGAAACACAACACACTGAGTTCTTAAATGTTCAGGTTTACTCTGCCCCCCAGTGTATTCCCTGGGTCATGTTAAAGCCAGCCAAGAGAAGTGTCAGGTTTTCTCCAGACCAACTGCCCTTTCTGTTGCTATCAGCCTACATTTGCAAACTCCCATGGAAGCTACCTGCATTACTTGAGCACCCTGCTCCCTCCATCACTGTACACGAGCTGAGCTCTGAGCAACACCCAGGGAGCAAAGCAGCGTGTCACGACTGCTTCTGCAGCACATGCTGTCACCGCAGCTGAGCCTCCTGTTCCCCACGGGCTGCTGCAGAGTCTCTCCCCGTGCATGCATTAAATTTGGGTGGATTTGCAGAAATGGCAGCGGGGCTACTCAATGCATGTGAGACACGGTGGGAAACCTGACTGTTATCTCCAGCTGACAATATTAGTTCTTGATTCTGAGTTGCAGTGAGGGGGTTGAGACGTCCAGAGGACTGGGTTTCTGATGAACTGTTCCAGTTTCTTTATTTCTTTCATGTTAATGAATGTTGTCTCTCTTTCTCCTGTTTTTTATGGAGGGTAAAGAAGTTAACACTAATGCAGACAAACAGCATCATATTTATGAATACGTGAATTATGAAAAATAATTCATTTTGCAGTCAATGTTCATTGAACGAGTATCATAAATATAGATAATGTACCTACTTGAATAATTTATAAACACCTATCATTGTCATTGGTAACAATCAAGGTGTTTGTCTATGAATATTCATATAGTATCATTAAGATATAATGCCGAATAATGAACATGTTAAACTATGAATGTTAATGACAGAGTGTAGTTCTTAATTTCTAAGGCCTTTATAAATGTGATATTAGGCTTGAAATGTCATCATATCCATAGTGTTTAATCTGACAATAGATATTTTTATTTATACAATGTAATGTCGGTTATAAGGTGGAGCTTTCCAGTGATTTTTACTGTCATTTGCTAAAGGCTTAAAGTACAGAGATAACTTATTAAATGCTGATCTTTGAAATGCATACATTACAAATAATATTTCTATAAGATAAAGTCACTGTAACACGTTCAAAAATATATATTTTGCATGTTTTTTGCAATTCCATCCACTCTAAGTTTAATGTGCTCTTTTCTCATCTCTGTATCACGAGTATTGAAGTATTAATGTTTTCCATTTTTTACTCTTTGTAACGAGCTACGAGGTTTGTCTAGTCTGGCAAAAAGGAGGCTGAGGGGCGACCTCTTTGCTTTCTGCAGCTTCCTGGGGAGTGGACGTGGAGAGGGAGGTGCTGAGCTCTTCTCCCTGGGATCCAGGGACAAAATGCCTGGGAATGGTTCAAAGCTGCATCAGGAGAGGTTCAGACTGGATATTAGGAAGCATTTCATTTCTTTACCAAGAGAGTGGTCAAACACTGGAACAGGCTTCCTAGAGAGGTGGTTGATGCCCCAAGTCAGTGCTGAAGAGGCATTTGGCTGATGCCCTTAATAATATGCTTTAACTTTTGGTCAGCCCTGAAGTGGTCAGGCAGTTGGACCAGATGATTGTTATAGGTCCCTTCTAGCTGAAATATTCTGTTCTGTTCTATTCTATTCTGCTCTGCTGTGCTCTGTTCTAACAAGGTAACACTTTCTATTGACATGGGGACAGCACGGGATGTTGTTTACCTGGACTTCAGCAAAACATTCAACACCAGTTCCCACAGCCTTCTCCTGGAAAAACTGGCAAGACATACATTGGATGTTTGGCCTGCAAGATGGGTAGGAAATTGGCTAATAGTCCACACCCAGAGCATAGTGATGAATGGTTTTTACTCAGGCCGGCAGCCTGTCACAAGTGGGGTCCCCCAGGGATAGACACTGGGCCCCATGCTATTTAACATCTTCATAAATGATCTGGATGGTGGGATTGAAAGCAGTCTCACCAAGTCTGCTAACACTAAACTGGGTGGTGAGGTGGACACGTCAGAAGGGAGAGCCATATCACAGAGACATCTGGATAGGCTGGAAGAGTGGCCTAGCGAGAATAGTATGAAGTTTAACAAAGGCACGTGCAAAGTCCTGTACCTGGGATGGAATAACACAAGAGCCCAGTACAGGCTAGGGTCTGTGTGGCTGGGGAGCAGCCTTGCTGAAAGGGACCTGGGGGCACCTGGTGGGCAGCAAGCTGAGCATGAGTCAGCAGGGTGCTGCTGCAGCAACGAAGGCAAATCGGATCGTGGGCTGCATCCACAGGGGCCTTATTAGCAGAGATAGAGATGTGATCATCCCACTCTATTCAGTGCTTGTCAGGCCACACCTGAAGTATTGTGTCCAGTTCTGGTCCCCAGAATTAAAAAAAGACATGAACAGACTGGAGAGAGTACAAAGGAGGGCCATGAAGATGACCAAAGGGCTGGAGAACCTGCCCTGAGAGGAAAGACTGAAGGAGGAGAGGAGGAGGCTCAGAGGGGACCTCATCACAGCATTCCAGAACATAAAGAGTGGCTCCAAAGAGGACAGAGGCTCTCTCTTCACAAGGAACCACATGGAGAAGACAAGGGGTGATGGGTACAACTTGCACCAGGAGAGGTTTCATCTCAATATAAGAGAGAAGTTTTTTATAGCGAGAACAATCATTCACTGAAAGAGCCTCCCCATGGACACGGTGGAGTCCCCATTGCTGGAGGTTTTCAACATGTGGCTTGACAGGGTGCTAAAAAATCTCATCTAGGCTCCCTTTCCCATGAAAGGTTGGAGCAGATGATCTTTTGAGGTCCCTTCCAACCTGGGCTGCTCTATGATTCTGTGATGATTTGTAAGCTGTTCAAGTCCTGAATCCCTTCCCTGTTTTGCCAGGCAAATGATGATGAATCTTAAGGAGACCTAAAGATGGGAGACCTAAAGATGGGCATAGAGAACCCAAGGACCATGGCTTCTTTACGTTGTGATTCTTTTCCATAACCCAGTATTTCATAACCCTTTTAACTGCTCTTGCTAGTAGAAGTTAAACCCCTAAAGATAACTGGCCTTTCTTGCGTACTTAGCACTGATAAATGTGCTAATGAATGTATTTCTACTAAATGGTAATTTGGGGTTTGCTTCTTTGATGGACTGAATGACGATTTCCATTTACTGTCTAGAGATAGGGGAACAGAAGTGACACCACTTCCTTTGAAGCAAGAGTTTTAGACAATGTAACTCTTGGAATATCTAGAGCGTTTTTGAAGTTTGGTTTCTACTTATGATAAACATATATAACAAAGCACATGAGTCACAGCAAATCTGCTCTTTGATTTTATGTATTTGAGAGCAGGAAAAATGGATTCACATGAGTAGGTTAAGCCAAAGCAGAAATAAGTCAGAGCAGTCAGCCAGAAGTTAATGAATTTGACATCCGGCACAACAGTCCAAAGCTGGAGTACTCCTGCATCTAGGGGGGAAAAAAAATCATTTGTCTTCCTGAAGTTCAGTGATTTCGAACTGAGAAGCTGTTTCTTAAGTGAGGAGTCAGAGCATCAAATTATTTGCTTCAATGATGAAAGGTTGCCCAGAAATCCAATCAGAGATCTTTTCAGCAGAATGTCATGAAATAATTCAAAAGAAGAGATGTCAGCTTATCCCCCTGCAGTGTTTTTCAACATCTCTATTTGGCTTTGAAGGACTTGCAGAAAGTCTTCTTTCTGTGGTTGTCCCTGAAACAACCAGACTTCATTTTCAAACACAAACACAGTTTTCACATGTCAGGCAACAGCCTGAACACTGTCTGCAGCTCCATATTAAGTTCACCCAAATGAAACAAGATATGACCCAGAAATGCACTGTCTAAAATCCATGGTGGTTTGTTAGTTCAGAGAATTGCGTTTGTCTTTAATGAATAGTTTTATGCGTTTAACAGTTTTTAAAATAAATAATTTACTTCATGAGAGCTGTTATACAGTGCAGTGAAACACCACTTTACAGGAGCTCTGTGATAAGCTTTACGGACTGTCTGTGCATGCATATGAACACACCTGACAACTTCCTGAACAATTTTTATAATGCAGTCTACACTCAGCTGGTTCAATATTAGCAATTCACAATCTAATAGGGCAGTCAAATATCCAAAATTCAAGAAAGCAAGTGTCAGCTCTACAAAATTCCACATTTTCTCTACCACATTTTCACAAGTCAGATGCAGTGCAGCCCCCAGCCCTGGGCAACCCTGAGACATGCTTTCCTGGTCCTCCTTGAGTCCTGAGGAGATTTCCTCAGGTGCCCATGATGCTGCCCATCCACGCAATGTCTGTGCACTGAAAATTAATTTGCCACAGCCTCCTCAACTACTAAGACTATTGTGTTAGCTCATCTGCGTCCAGAAATATGCAGTGCCTTAGCACCATTGCACCACCATCCCCTGAATTGTTCCCAGAGCCAATCCTGAAGATATCTGCTTGGGCTGCTGCATCTGGTCACAAGCCTCCTAACCCCATAGGAGCTGGCCCTTGTATTTCCTTAATAACACCTTTTTCTGAAGTTTGATTGTAGCTCAATTTAACATTAAAAACACCAGGACAACTGCAGCACTGATTTAATCCAGATACTGGCCATTTAATATGAATCCACAGCCTCTGTCACACCATAGACCATTGGGACACCACAGCCAGGAGCAGGCTGCAAGTGTTGCATGGAGACCAAACACCCCTCTGCCCTGCAGCCACAGCAATTAGTGGACTTTTAGTACTTCATTTGCTTTGTCAGTCTTGTTTAAATTTCTGTCGCAAGGAAAGGAGGCTCTTTGTGAACAGATGTTACTGTTTGCCGCTTTTAAAATAAATAATCATACCTAATTTGTATTTTCTGTTTGTGGGACAGAGTGTAGACATGTTCTGGCACTGAAGGATGCTCAAGAACACAGAAAGACATGAAATATTTCCAGTGCTGTTGCAAAAGGTATATTTTGTAACAGCTTGAGCAATGGTATTTCCAAATAAGATATTATTTGTGCCTTAAAAATTCTAAAATCATGGTACAACTGACCACAAAGAATAGGATAAAATGTCTGGTTTTTTAATGAAAACAGCAGTATACTATGAGAGAGCGAATTCTCAATTGGTGGAAGAAGACTGACTGATCATACTTGTAATCCACACCCCAGGTCTGCTGGACAAAAGGCTTCTCACAAAGCCAGGCAATCACTGTCGAAGGTGAGGCAGCACCTGTGCTGTCACTGGAGTCCCAGTGGGAGGGAAAATTCACGTGGAGTGAAGGTCCCAAATTTGGAAAGTGTTGTGGCAGGGTGGGCACTGCCTCCGTCTGGGTTTCCATGAAATTCAGGGGTATACAGGAATGGGCAGAAGATCCTTTGGGTGGTGCTGGTAATAATGAAATGTAAGTAATCATGAAAAGCTGCCATCCCCCCCTGAGCAGTGTTGACACACACTAGGTCAACATCTTCACAAACTCAGATACGATATGCCTTTAATAATTGTTTCTGTGGGCAAGTACATAAAAAGAAGAAATTGTATGTTCTCTAAATACTTTTACTGGTATTTTATTCTATTATACAAAGCCACATTTGTTTAAAGACTATATATAATGTGTGCGCTCTTTATTTAAGCATAATATGTTAAAGTTCTTTATCAGTCTTGCTACGCACACGTAGTGTGACATCTTGCAAGACATTATGCCACTGAATGCAAACACGACATTTCACTGCATGTAAAGACATACTGAACACCCCCTGTTCAGAAGAAAGAGTCCACGGGGCAGGGCAGCGGGATTCAGTCCACCCAGTGTCTGTTTGCTCCCTAAAGACAGAAAGGGCAGCTGTCTGAGTGGTGCAAAGGCGTAGCGGGAGTCAGACAGCTCCTGTGGCTTTGCTTCAGTAGGATTTCCCCTTACATTATGCCACAGTTTACAGAATGGGAATGACTGATCTTTAGAGATTCTTTTTCCCACATATATGGAAACAATTCAAGGAAGGGTAGGAGAAACAAGAACCATTGTTATAGTTTTCTACAGGCCTAGATAATGAAAAGACCATCAAGATAGATACAATTACAAAATGACTACTCCATGTATGTAAATAAGAGAAGGACTGAGGTTTTTTGAGACAGTTATGAGAAATTGCATGCTTGAAATACACCCAGACATGTACTTGATTTCCTATTCTGTAGACCCATGCGTCAAGCACTATTAAAAGTCATTAAAACTTGGCATTGTTGGTCTTCTGAGATTTCTAAAGATTCAACAACAGGTAGGAAAAGAGGGAAAATAATGAAAGTGGTGTAAAAGGGCACACCTCCATTTGTCACTGTCTCACATTCCCATCAGGGTGTAGCACACAAGACAGTCTCCAGGAGTTCCCATCACAATTACTGAGCTCAGCAATTAGGACAAACGAGAAGTAGAATCATTTCCAGCAGCCTTTCGGATTGTTAAAACTGAATAAACGATGATGAATAAGTATATACACAGGGTACAATTTAAACAGTCACATTCCATCTGTCAAGGACACAGTGAAAAATAATTGCATAGCTGTATAGAACAATCTAAATATGTATGGAAGGAAATCAAAATATTCAGGACTCAGATAGCAACAGACAATAGCTGTTTCTTTATCAAAGAGGCGAAGAATATTAAGATTTTCTTTTTTTTTTTTTAAGAAAAGCCATATGATTGAAACAGAAACCTGCAACCTAAGGAGTGGGAATGTATGTATAAAGGGGAAAGCAGGCATTGATCTTCACTTAGGAAGACCACAGGAGGCACCACTAACACTCCCAAATAAGATCTGTGGTAGTCTATCTCTAGTAAAACTGCAAAATTAAAGGGTCAGGATGGAGATAAACTGTCCTCTGGCCCAGTTCTGGCCTGCTGCAGCTTAGATGGGATTTCCCGTAAGAGAAATTGCAACTTCCAGAATGGAGATGACACAAAACATTGCAGGTGCATGGAGCTGAGTTGTGTACAAATTGCACAGCAAGTGCAATTCAGTGGCTCCCAGCCCAGGAAGCCAGAAGTTGAAAGGAGGCACTCACGCTGGGCAAGGCATCGTGATCATTGTCTGCACAGGCATGGCAGCAGAACACTTGCAGAGACTACATGGCTCCCAACATCAGTACCGGCCATCCATACTGCAGGAGTGCAGCAAAATCAGTCAGGTGACTGTGAGGGACTGCAGCATACAGCTTTCTCGTCATACAGGGAGAATTTACCCTATCTGCCCAGATTAAATGCCAGATTACAGAATATCCTGGCTTGCAGACTTGACTCAAGTACACCAGAAATGGGAAAACTGACTGTTCCCATTAGTCATTTGTTCCAATGCCTAGCTCCTACCAGCTTCATTTGATGCCCTTGGTTTTGTGTCAGAAAAAGCTGCAAGTATTTGATCCCTAACCAACCTCTTTATGCACTCGTGGTGCTTCAGCCCTCTATGATACCCACTAAAATTGTCTCTTGTCCGCACAGGATCATCTTTGCATCCCGGGATCCAGAGCCCTTCACAAAGTTTGTTTAAAGCTTTACGCTGTGGTGGAGGAGTTCCAAATTAAAGTCTAAGAATCTCACAAAAACAATGAGAATTAACAGTTTTCTGATAGATTAACCTCTCCAGCAACACTGAAGGTCTCGCTAGGCATATGACAGATGAGCTGTGGCGGTTCAACATTTGTATTAGAGCATAATGAAAAATGCTTTGCAGGTTTTCCAGTCATTTTGAAAAGTCATTTGGTGAAATTTTCTGAAAAGATACTGAAATTATCAGTTTGATCTCTTCTAAAGCACAGGAGCAGCACAACAGCATCCTCAATAGCAACTCAGTTCGTGTCGCTCTGCAAACACATGCTGTGGCACAGGCTTCACTACAAAAAGTAGCTTCCCAATTTCCCTCCCTCCTGATGCACATTAGGAAAATGTTTAGACCTTAGGGAAAAAAACCAAGCACCCAATCTCCTGAAGACAAACTATGTCCAGATGAAATCAGAGACTGCTTCTCATTCATTCCCTGATCCTTGGAGCAAGCAATCAAAACCTGCTGGAGCTGCCAGTGTGATGGCCCCACAAGCACTCCCCTTTCTAGACCAGCTGGCTGGGTCCACGGTTGGCTTCATCACTGATAAGAGTTGTCATGCAGAAAGCTACCAGTGAGAGCTGCCCTCCTTCCCTTGGGAGCTTGTTTTAAGCAGAGGCTTTCCTGCTTGGAGACCCCTGGTGTAAAACTATCCCACAAGAACTAAAATCCCTGGGTTTGCCATTCTCTCTGAAATCACTCCACACCAAACAAACCTTACAGTGAATATGTGATGAGCTTAGTCTACCAAAATTCTAAGCATAGAACTGTAATATTTGAAGACAGGTGCAGAAAAAGTGAAATAATTGTGTGCTTTATATTTACATCTCTCTCTTGTTTTCAAGACAATTCTTTTTTTTTTTTAGAATCATTGAATGGTTTGGGTTGGAAGGGATCTTTAAAGACAATCTAGTCCAATCCCCCTGCCATGGGCAGGAGCATCTTCCACTAGATCAGTTCCTCAAAGCCCCATCCAACCTGACCTTGAACACGTCCAACGATGGGGCATCCACAACTTCTCTGGGCAACCTGTTCCAGAGTATCACCACCCTCACCATAAAGAATTTCTTCCTTATATCTAATCTAAACACACCATCTTTCAGTTTAAAACCATTGCCCATTGTCCTGTCACTACAGGCCCTGGTGAAAAGTCTCTCTTTGTCGTTCTTGTAAGTCCCCTTTATATATTGAAAGGCCGCAACAAGGTCTCCCGAGAGCCTTCTCTTCTCCAGGCTAAACAACCCCAACTCTGTCAGCCTTTCTTCACAAGGAGAGGTGTTCCAGCCCTCTGACCACTTTCATGACCCTCCTCTGGGTCTAACAGGATCATGTCTTTCTTGTGTTGGGGACCCCAGGGCTGGACACAATACTCCAGGAGGGGTCTAATTTCTAATTCCCTAAAAGACTCCTTTGTATCTGTTTTCCCAGAAATCTTTACCAATAGTGTCCAGTTAAACAGGTCTTAAAGTTCTCAGGAGCTTCGTATATCAGACCTATGGAAATGTTGTAAATAGCTAAAAGTATGTACCCAAATCCAAGTTCAATTAGGACTGAAGCAGAGAATTAATTCACAGTGTATGGAAGGATGGAAGTCCCCAGTGCAGCAAACAAATGCCTTTGTGCTACCCAGTAGCAGCTCCCAGCAGTGACCACACTCTCATGAGAGATCTTGCCTGGGATTGTCAAAGCAGCACCTCTTTGTTAGCAATTGTCAACCCCTTCCCAAACTCACATTTTTCTGTTCTGCAGGGGATGGAAATTGCAGCTGCTTGTACTGACGATGCCTCCTTCTTTCCCTTGCACTTACTGAGAGCAAAGCCTATAGCTGTTGGCATAAGACAGTGTGCTATAGAGGCCACGTTCTGGCCTGTGTTTGTCCTCTAACCTGCATTATGGCACTTACAAAGCTGATGCATTTCTGATAGCACCACATTTCTTCAAGTTACATTCCTAATTCACTGCAATAAATTTGCTTGGTAGTTTTTGCATGTTTACAGCATCCAGAGAATAAATATAGTGATTAACATACTGCATTTTTCATACAGAAAAGTTCCTGAATGGTTACTTTAAGTGAAAAACTCATGCAGCCATGAACAGCACTACTATAATGCTTGAGAAAGTAATTAATTGAGTGCAAATTCTGAAGCAGCCATTACAGTATATCTTGTTTAGATTTTAGCATTATGTAGGTTCTTCAAATTTAACTTTGTTGTTCCTGTGTTTGTATTTCTGGAAGATATTCTTGGTTAAACATAAATATTTTCTAATTCAAAGACATCAGAAAATGAAGAATCCATCACTTCTCTCCAAAGCTAGTTCCAGTGCTTAATTATGCTCGCTATTAAGTTCACAGACAAGGTATACAAATTTGTGTGAGCTAAGCTGACAGCCGTCGAGCATTTTTCACTTTCCCTCCTTGGGTTGTTGGCGTAGGCCCAGGTGGCCTCATGTCATCCCTTCCAGGAGGTACAAAATTTGGTCTCTATATTTGATATTGTTCCACTAGAGGTAAGGCAAACCTACTCTCACTGGCTTGTAGGTAAATATAAGAAGCTATTGCACTATTTCAAGTTTTCACATTTGCAGGATTCACCAAGATACAGTGTGGAAATAAGTCAATAAAACATTCTCCCCACCCTGTTGGCAATCTGTTCGGCACTGAATTTCTGAATAGCTGCCTAACTGCAACTAATCTAACACAAGATATTCTAGCATAAAGAATACACCTCTGAGATAGTCGCAACTTGTTCTCACAGCACCGGTCAGAGAAAAAACAAAAGCTCATGCAAAATGAATTCTTCACTGGAAATGTCACTGAAGTGGAATCTAGTCAGAATAAACCAAGGAATCTTAGTTTTATTTTTCACCCCTTTCTGTTAACTGTAAATACATAAATAAAATCAGTGCAGGGTGCTTTATGTAAATAAAACTGATAATCCAGAGTCAGTGCACTCCATAATCCTGTTAAAACTACTTCATTTTCTATTACCTTAAATGTATATACTTTCAAAGGAATACAGGAAATTCTTTGTGAAAATTACAGTTGAAGCTAGCACTAATATTTAATGATACTGTGAACGTAACATTACCCAGTGAGAAGCATTTTTATCAGCCTGGATTACTCAGTAAAACAAGTAACCGGGTCTTTAATTAATCACTGTTGGGTTGTTACTTAACAGTTTCTCAGAGAGATAGTTATATTCTGCTTGTTACTGTGAAATTGTTATGCAAATTTCTCCATTTATAGGAGTAAAATTAGCACTAGCAGCACTATCTGATACCAGCAAAAGGCTTAAACAGGATTTGGTGAGGCCACTTATGTTATACTTGATTCAAATTGACTTCTGTACTGGCAGTCATGGCATGAGCATTTCACATTACAAGGAATTTTTTTCTATTATACAAATTATTATGAAACACAATATATACAGATTATACATAATAGACATGTAAATAACATGTATATTATATAATATAATGTAATTATCATTATAATAATACAATTATATTTATAATGGCTTCAATAAATTATATATACTAATTATCATTATTTATTATACAAATACAGTTCAACCATATGCTTTCTGGATCTTTGCTGGGTAGGGGCTTATACTCAACAGACTAAATCCGTAGTGGGCTTGATGACTTCTGGAGCTCATTCCTACCACTCTATCTATGATACCTGTTTCTCAGGAAAAACATTTTCCTGCCAACTAGGTCAAGAGAGATGATAGCAGTTGGGGGTTTTTTTGGTTCTTTTTTTGGGTTTTTCCTCCCTAGAATTCTCTAGTCCCTTCCTTTTCCTTTTAGATCCTGTGAGGCTTAGGGTGCCTCTCTGTTGGCTACAACCTTATTACTCATTTCTAAACAAGGCTCAGAACTCATGACATGAGTTATCACTGTAAAATAAATGAAGATATAAGAAATCTAATTACCTCAGATTTTAACTACTTACTTTCTTGTTGTTGGTAAGCTAGCTCCTACTTATTTATTTATTATAAGAAGCGGGTACTATATGGGAAACTTTTACAGAAGTGGATACAGAAACATGATTTAAGGTCCAGAATATCTGACTTTGATCATATGAAAATGTCTGTTTTAGAATGCTGGGACAAAATTTTCCAGGGAGAGGAGAGAGAGGTCCTGATCAACTACTGAACTGAGGGATCTCCTGAAATGAAAGGTCTCCGCATTACACCTCTCTGCCCTTTCCTCATATTCCTGACTGCTGACAGGGTGCACTAGTGTGCACCAGGGTTAGTGCATGCAGCATTTTTTTTTACATTAAATATGAGCTAGAAAAAAAAGGTCTACAGAGTGCTTTATTAAGATTTTAAGATTAAAAAGGCACCCTAGGAGTATGAAGACTCTGACAGCAACCTAATAAAATGTGACATAGATTAGCTTTGAAGTAACATCTAGGGATCAGTCTGCACACTTCTATGCCATAGTGTCATTATTTATTGCTGCTGACTTTTACAAAATCTTGAAAGAGACACAGAATTACATGAACTGAGAAGCAGATTTGCCTTTCAGGTCTCAACTGAAAGAAACTGAGTTGAACACAGACTTTCAAATGAGTAGTGAAAAGCAAATTATGTATTTAGGGATTAATATATTTTACGTAGACGGCAAGTCAACAGCAAGCCACCTAAGCACCTGTCCAGGAGATCTGGCAAGATTGCACTAGCCTCGAATTCCAGGTTTGCTGCAAGGCCATTCTCACAGTGGCAGGAATACCTATAAATGGTCAGTGGCCTCTGACTAAATCTACTTTATGACTGATCAGGAACCAGACACAGAAGGCAATCAAACATTAAAATTTCTTCTGTGACTCACCTGGTTTTTAAAAGGTTTAACTTTGTGAGAATGTACATTTTCTGCAAACCACAGCCTTAATTTTAACAGGCACCAACGAATGTTTAAGCAACTACTTTGTTTCACATGAATTTGTGAAGTTCCTTTAACTAAATATTAGAATTCACACAATGACCCAAATGCAAATTACAGATTGTCAAATAAGTGGCACATTTATCACTGATACTCCATTTTTTTTCCATTGTTGGGCTTTTGTTTCCTATCAGCCAACCACCAGTCCCTCAAGGACCTTCATTAGTTTCTCATGAAGTTCCTCCTGTTTGGACTTTCAGAAGGATTTTGAAACTCAGCACCAGCTGGACCCCCTTTTTCTCAGGTGTTGGCTCTTTCCCAAAACTTTAATAGATTTGTGAGACATAGTTTCTCTCTACAGGAAGCTTTTCTGCCTCCACTAATTTATATCCTGTTCATTCTTGTGTCTGCCTGTTCCATTATTTATTATAACCCCTACTACATGGAAGTTAGACTATCATGCATAGATCCTCCATCCCCAAAAATTTTAAAACATGGCAAAATATCTGGATCCCTGTTGTCTTTTGGTACTAGGAGAATTCAAAATGGTATGTTACACATCAAAGTCTGCAAGATCTACTATTTCATAACCCACTCCATTTAGAGAGGACTATCTCCTTTGACAGCTTTAATATTCCCAAAACCTACACCAGTAGGATAACACTGCGTTTTTCACTGGCATGTGCATTAAAGCTTAAGCTGGTCCAATTGGGGTCCACAATGCCCCAGGAGAAAGGAGACCTTTCCTTATCCTACACTCAGAGGATCATAGCTCATACCTTTTTCTCTTCAAAATGTTCCTTTGCAAGAACCTCATCTCTTTCCCCATCTGCCCCTACTGCCTTTAATTCAGGATCACAGCCAGGCTAGCTAAAATCCCAGCAATTCCTGAAGTGTACTTGTGATACTGCTCCAAAGGAGAGACCCCTGTAAAGCCTACACAATATGCTGCAGCTGAAGAGCAGGGGAGCTGGGGTTATTGCCTCTTATACCAGCTGCCCTCCTCTGCTGTCCCTCACTCCTTCTTTGCTGCTCATCAGCACCTGTTGCTCATCAGGTGTTTGGAGCAAAGATAGCCATGCTCTTTTTTCCTCCCTATCTCCTTTCACAATGTGACTAGGCCAAGTTTTAGGAATTCTGGGTAATTAATGTTGGAGAGAATGGCACACAGCAGTGCATCCAGAGAAGGACAACACAAGCTGAACACAAGTTCAGTTCTTTCAATGGTTTGCAATCAAGTTACTTTCCTGTAGCTTTGCTAGGAGATGCTAAACAGTCTGACATAAAAGATAAAGTCTTAGGCATTTTGCCACCAGTTTCCCTGCAAAATAGACTGAGTTCATGCAAAATATAGCAAGTTCTTCAACATCTATACTGCGGCAACAGCTTGTCATTTTACAGTTTTGGGTTTATGTTTGAGTTCTGTTTTATTTTTTGCCAAAAGCATCTGTTCATGGGAAAAAAAGCTGCTTGAGGGAAAGTACCAGACTTTATGATTTTCCTGCCAAATATTTCTGATGAGTTTTAAAGTATTTAGAACAAATCTTTAAAACTGTCAAAGGGAAGAGTTGGAAGAAGAAGAGTGATCATTGTCACTTTTTATAACCTCACCAAAAAATGAAGGTTACAAATAAAATTATTGAATTTACTCAGTTCCCTGGTATCTATGATAGCTGAGTTTCATTACAAACTGGGAGAAGAAAACTTTTCAGGAACAGAAAAAAAAATGAAGCAGCGATGAAAAAATACACATACTTTCTCAGAAGACAGAAAACCCCTTCCTGTTCATTTCTAAGTCATACCTTTAAGACATTTAACAAGAGAGATTTTAAACCCTTCTGCCCAGCAACAGCTCTTAGACTGGGGACAGCAGCAGCCCACCTGAGCTTACCTTTGTAAAGTCTTTCTTAGCTTTTTTCTTTGTGCTGAACATGGAGACAGATGTTGTAGCAGATGTGTTAGCGCTGAGCCCAGGACTGCAGCCACAGAGGCAGGGCACACACTAAATGAGGTAGCACCCTGTACCTGCACAGCAGCACCAGTGAAGGGGGGTCAGTGCCAGCCCCAAAACCCTGCTGGTGCCACTGCCTCTGCTTATGTGATTCCTTTCCTTGCCCACCTGCCTGCAGGTATGCCATTTGCATCGTTGCATGCACCGAACAGCTGTGCCACACGCTCGATGCTCCCAATGAGAGGGTACTCTGGAGGCTGAGCAGAGGCAGTCCATACCATTCGTCTGGCTAAAAGTAGGTGGGTAATGCTGTCTCAGGTGTCATATTGATTGGCAGCAATTCATCCCACTACCATCTGTGAGGTGAACAAAACTGCAGATAGCCAGTCAGAGGCTGCAACCATATGCCTGGACCAAGAACAGCATCAACTCTCGTGGATACACTGCAACAACAAACAGGGTGTCTCATATCCACGCCTTCCTCTGTTCTGCTTTCCCTACTTGCAGACTTATCATTCTGAGCAATACCAGTACTATGTCTCCCCAGCAGCATGCAGAACCTGCACTACGCCAGGCATGCCAGTCTTAAGCAGCAGAAGGGGCTGCACTCACCATTGCGTGCAAACTGCAATGCCTCGCTACCAGCTCAGAGGCCAGTGATAATTTGATTCAGATTGTAAGATTGGGTTTAGCATGTTTCCATGACTGCCCACCTGTACAGTTTATGGAAGCATGTGTGACAGCAGTCAAGAGAAAAATGGTACAAAAAAGAAAAATCTCTTCTTTGGTACTTTCCTCTGTTCCAGTTTGCACGGCAGTTCACACAGGAAGGGCAGTGCACTCTACCAGTTGTTGGGCTGTTGACTGCTCTGCTCACCTGCAGGCTTAGTCTGCAGCCCCAGTGGTCACCCCAGCTAGCTGTTGGCTGTGCAAACCTACCCAGCAGCTTGAGGGTTACAGGGAATTAGAAGGGCTTACTAGGCAGTGCTTTGAGGTCATCAGAAGCATGGTGGTAGAGACCAGCTGGGAACCATCTACCTAGCTGGGCTAACCTGGGACAAGTGGAGGCCACCACCCAGACAGAGTTTCCTATCAGGGAAGCTGCTGTCCACGTGGAGGGCTGTGAAGTCTGTTCCCCACACTCCTGGGTGGAGGAGGGTACAAGCTCCACCCGTGCAGGGTGTGCTCTGGTGGAGTCGCTCAGGCAGCAGGTGGAGGAGCTGCAGGAAGAAGTCAGCAGGTTACGCTATATTAAGGAGGGGGAACAAAACATAGACTATTATTCGAGGCTGTATTGGGTTTATATGGCAAGGTTTTGGTAGCGGTGGGGCTGCAGGTGTGGCTTCTGTGAGAAGATGCCAGAAGCTTCTCCCATGTCAGACAGAGCCAGTTCCAGCCAGCTCCAGGATGGACCCACTGCTGAGCCCATCAGCAACAGTGGTATTCAATACCTTTATCAATGACATATAGACAGTGGGATTGAGTGCACCCTCAGCAAGTTTACAGATGACACCAAGCTGAGAGGTGGAGTTGATATGCTTGAGAGAAAAGGATGCCATCCAGAGGGACCTTGACTGGCTTGAATGGGCCAATGTGAAACTCATGAAGTTCAACAAGGGCAAGTGCAAGGTCCTGCACCTGGGTCAGGGCAATTCCCAATATCAGTACAGACTGGGGATGAATGGATTGAGACTAGCCCTGCAGAAAAGGACTTGGGGATTCCAATGGATAAAAAATTGGACATGAGCTGGCAATGTATGCTTGCAGCCCAGAAAGCCAATCATCTTCTGCACTGCATCAAAAGAAGCATGACCAGCAGGCTGAGGGAGGTGATTGTCCCCCTCTACTCTGCTCTCATGAGACCCCGCTGGGACTACTGTGTCCAGCCCTCGGGTCCCCAACACAAGAAAGACATGGTCCTGTTAGAGGAAGTCCGGAGGAGGGCCACAAAAATGATCAGAGGAATGGAACAACTCTCCTAAGAAGAAAGGCTGACAGAGTTGGGGTTGTTCAGCCTGG
Organism: Platalea leucorodia; assembly: GCF_965183815.1. NCBI lineage: Eukaryota > Metazoa > Chordata > Aves > Pelecaniformes > Threskiornithidae > Platalea > Platalea leucorodia. The sequence goes on along the minus strand of NC_138829.1, from coordinate 91,518 downwards.
AGAAGAGAAGGCTCTCGGGAGACCTTGTTGCGGCCTTTCAATATATAAAGGGGACTTACAAGAACGACAAAGAGAGACTTTTCACCAGGGCCTGTAGTGACAGGACAATGGGCAATGGTTTTAAACTGAAAGATGGTGTGTTTAGATTAGATATAAGGAAGAAATTCTTTATGGTGAGGGTGGTGATACTCTGGAACAGGTTGCCCAGAGAAGTTGTGGATGCCCCATCGTTGGACGTGTTCAAGGTCAGGTTGGATGGGGCTTTGAGGAACTGATCTAGTGGAAGATGTTCCTGCCCATGGCAGGGGGATTGGACTAGATTGTCTTTAAAGATCCCTTCCAACCCAAACCATTCTGTGATTCTATGAAATAGAACTATATCTTGGAAGCCAGTGACTCCAGCCCCATACAAATAAGACTGTGTTATCATTAAGACGTTACAAAAGGTAGGATACAGTATCGAAATACTACATTAATTTGTGCACACTAACATCTGCATATGGTGAAATATGTAACAGTGGAGAATTCAGCATGAATTTAGGTGCTGTTTATGATGCATGTTAGCTATATAACATAATTCTGTATTTAACTAGTACTTATTCTGTATGTGTTTCTTATATTACCAGGTACAATTTCAGTGTAGTATGGACAGATATTTAAAACTGTCTTGAAGTAATTTTCATATTCTACCATTCAAGATTGTGGGATAGAAAGTGTCTTTTGTAAATGAATCATTGTACATTTTATAAATTAATAAATATATTTGCATATCACAGATTGCATATGTCTAACTATTCCTTTGATATTGGTACAAGATCAAGAGGATGCAAATTTTTCATGAACGAATTTAGGCTGCTAGTTAAGAGAATTTTTCTGACTATCAGAGAAGTGTCAGATTAGCCTGTGAAACTAAGCAGCGAACCAAGAAGTTAAATGACTTTACACCTTTTATAAGGGCATGATCCTCATGTTCAAAAATAAAATGGGTTACATAAAATCTGTAGTGATTAACTTTCTGGTAACTCTAAGTAAGGGATTGGAATGACCATTAGTTAGGGTCTGTGTTGCACTGTGTTTGCAATACAGTTAATCAATTGGTATCATAGGCTTCAGGGCTCCTGGTGTGGAGATACCACTAATGATCCTCACTTTATAATCTATAACTTCTTGTCACGGATGGAGTGAGAGAGAAGCAAAAATACACTTTATTGATATTTACCAGTGAGTTAGCAAGGTTCAATGGTAAATGCGACAGTGGTTTAACAAGATTCGATGGTAAGGTACACTTGATTATTTACTCCCTAGAGGACAGGGTCAGACAAAACTGCCAGGGAGACCCTCCTGTTGAGTCATGAGGCTCAGAAAGGACCCCTTTGGTTTCTAAACTCCTTCCTCAGAGAGCAGTCTAGGTGCAGCTGGATCCAATCCTAGTCCCAGACTTGGTCAATGGTTTATGTCTAAAGGATTATATATGCACAATCAATCCTTCATATCAGTGTTGAGAATATGATTTTTTACACTGCTTTGGCTTACCAGCAATTTAGGATTTGTTAACATTTTTGAGATCACAAAATTAGGTTGTATATTTCTTAACATCACTTAAGCATCAGCCAATTTAATAGAGCAATTCAATGGATTTCGTTACAATCAAAATAGCAACTTAGTTAAAGATTTGAGAATGGCAAGGCTCACCCAAAACTTACAGCAGGGTTGTACACACAGATGAGGTTTAAATCAAATCACACACACACACAGACAGACAAACAGTTCTGAATCAAATTGCGCGCACACACAGAGGTTAACCTGTGATGATTAAAATTCCCCTTTTTGTGTGTTTCATGAACTACTCACTTTTATGTGCCAGCATTCATCAACAGACAGTTGGTGAACCTTGCGAAATCAGGCCTTTGAGTCACAAAATCTACCCTGAGAGGCATCCCAGCTCAGGGGGAGGCACTGGCTCACGCAGCCGGCTGCGGTCCCGGAGAGCTCGAAAAGTCTCACTTTTGGATTGCTATTTATAGGATCTTTTGATGATTGGCATCGGCCAGTATTTTCCATTCTGACCACAATTCGTGCTGAGTCATTCTGGTATGCAATTCAGGCAGCAGATGGCCCAGGTGTGGCCAGAGAGTGCCTGACGCTGGTCACTGCACCAAGATAACGGCACAATAGGGCTTATCCTGAGATCTCGGAGCGGCTCGCAGGGCTGCACCACCACACTTGTCTTTGGACTTTTGTGCTTGCTTTGCCTTCTGTTGGCATCAACAGTTGCATATTAAAGTTACTCTTTAAATAATCATGTAGTAGAAAACCATGTGGGTAAGCCACATTCACAAATATTTTCTTTTCAAAGTGTTTTTCTCCCCAGGGTTTCCAAGAGTAAATACTTGAATTAAAACGAGATTTTTTTCACTGCTCTTCAATAATCTCATTTTCTGCTAAAAACCTTTACTATGGAATATGTCCTTCTACATTATACAATACAATAACATAGTGCTCATTTATACATTTTAATGAAATAAGCATGATCTCAAAAGGCTTCAACGAATTTGTGGTGCTGTGCATGTATACATGTGCACACCACGCTGCTGGCATAGTCATAAAATAATAACACAAAAATGCCCTCCTGCATCAGGCCAGTGATCCATTTGCTAGACCTATCCAGGCAGAATCAGGGTGCCGCCTCCAAAAGCTGCAGGAGGAGATGCTTTTTAAGGACATAATGGTCATGTTCATGTTCGGCGACCCACACCCTGCACTCCCCCCGCAACCACGCAGTGGGCATGGCATTGCCTTATACCTTTAGAATTTATTTTGGACCTGCTGTCCATGAATTTCTATATCCCATTTCTGAACCTGCTGATACCATCTGCCTCCCCCACCCTTGGGGCAGGGCACACAAATCACTTCCTTTTACTTGACATCAAAGTATCGGAATGTGTCCAAAGGAGGGCAGCAAAGATGGTGAAAGGACTAGAGGGCATACTAGGTTTGTTCAGCTTAGAGAAGAGGAGACTGAGGGGTGGCCTCATTGCTATCTACAGCTTCCTCATAAAGGATTGTGGAGAGGGACGTGCTGGTCTCTTCTCTCTGATGTCTGGTGGTAGGACATGAGGGAATGGCTTAAAGCGGCATCAGGGGAAGTTCAGATTGGATATTAGGGAAAAGTTCTTCACCAAGAGGGTGGTCAAGCACTGCAACAAGCTCCCCAGGGAAGTGGTCATGGCCTCAAGCCTTTCCATGTTGAAGAAGCATTTGGACAATGCTCTTAGATATAGGGTTCAACTTTTAGCTTGCCCTGTGTGGAGTCAGGAGCTGGACCCGATGATCCTCGTGGGTTCCTCCTAACTCAGGATATTCTATGATTGTAAGATAAAAAGCTCACCCGGTAGTTCCCAAGAGCGCTCCCTCCAACTAGTACGCTGGGTTTTTGTGAATAACAGTTCTGCATTCACCTTACTCATTGCTTTCATGACTGATCATGTTTAATTCTCTGAAAGCTCTTTAGGAAAGGAAACAAATGTTTCTGTTATTATCTAGCCTGATAACTTTATCTGGAGGGTCCTGTAGAAATGACAATGTCCAGTACATCCCTGACTGAGAAGGGGAAGCAGTAAAAGACAGCTGGCTCTCAGGTGAGGCATTTTAGGCAGATGCAGGCACAGCACAGCTGCTCTGCATGCAAAGGCATAGAAGACAGCTGTGCTTTTTGGCTGAGGCCTTTTCAACACCCATTCTGGCATTCACTGAGAAGAGCAGGCACATTTGCGTTAAATCACTTCACTGAAACCACAAGTTTATTTAGGCCGATAAAAAATGGCAAACCATGGATCAGCAACTAAAAATAAACCATTTGTTAACAAATATCTGAGGTTAGGGACTCAGTAATTAAATTGCATTTTAAATCACGTCCTTTTTAAGTTAGTTCTTAGAGTCAAATGGCTTAATTTCTCCATACCTGGTGACATTGCTGTATCTGATTTCTGCGGCAGTCAACACTGCCATCCTATAAAACGATGTGAACGTGTTTCCACTGGTGAAGTGGCTGTACTTCCCAGCGGGAGGCTTACGGCTCTGCAGACAGCAAGCAGGAGTCAAGAGTGCTGCTGAGACCAAACCACAGACACCGAGGATGTCAGCCAGATGCAGGCACAGGGACCAGGTGCCTTCCGAGCTGCCCTTGCTGCGTCCAGCCCAAGCTGGGGGCTGACCCAGGAGGACGTGCATCTCCCACCCCTCCAGTCCCCTTATTCCACACATGCCATGCTTCAGACCCACGGGGCAGCCCATGTCCCACCGCATACCCCTGCTCACCCTGGTGGTCTTGCTCAGGCCCCAGCTGCAGCAACCGTGGCATGGTCAGGCCTGGGCACGCAGGCGGCCTGGGGAAAGGGGCCCGGAGCACGCAGAGAGCTCGCAGAGAGCTCGCAGAGAGCACGCAGAGAGCTCGCACCGCTGCCCATCAGCTCCTCCAGAGCTGGAGGACGCAGACGCTGGGGAGGGGGCATGGCAGGCATATCCTTACGCTTATCTGTCCCGTGAGCTGCTCCAGACTTTGGGAGCACCCACCTCACCCAGACTCCAGTGTGGATTTCAACACGAGCTACTTTAAGTCTGGCACCGTATGCAGGCCAAAGCCAGGTAAAATCAGGCTACCTGTGGCGTGAGCAACAGTGCTCAGGACTTAAACTGACAGCAGGACTTCAGGCTCATTAAAGCCTTTCCCAGAGATTCTCCCCAGTCAGAAATATGTGTGCATATATACATACATCTGAATTGGAGCAATTTTGTTTTAGCTGAACTTCTCCACAACTTTTCTTAGAAGACCGAAATCCAAGGCCTAAGTCCAGACCTTTTTAAAGTTTTCTTATTTTTCAGCTCTTTTCTCTGAAGTAGTAGTTCTTCTAGAGTTGGCTACATCCCTAATTTTTAAATATTTGTATGCAAATGCTGTGCAGAGTGGAGTACTTGTGAGCATTGTCTGCAAAACCCTGAGAAGCTGTCCTAAGTGTTCCCAACTCTGCTCTTACAGGGCTAGTACTATGGAGCTTTTAAGTGAAAACCAACATTTAACTCACACACTCGATGCTACAATTACAGAAAAATATTATTAAAAGCTTTCAAAATTATTTAAATAAATGAAAACTTTTAGGCAGTAAGTTTACTGGGAAGCCTGAGACAGAATTTCTCCCCCTACTTGTCGCCTATATTCCAATATACATTTTCAGCAAAACATTTATACTCCTAATCACTGCAACAAACTTAGTATAAAAAATGTATATAATTAAGGCTACAGATCTTTTTTTTTTAAATGCCTTTTTTTTCCCAGTTACTTTTAGTCTTAACGGTTTGAGGGTGGAAGTGTTACAGATCTGGTGTCTGTCTAACAATTCACTATATGGGAAGTATCTTTCATCAAAGCTAAGAATTCATTTTTCCTTTTAAAAACAAGCATTCAGCTGTACATGGCGGCAAGGAAACATAAATCCTGTCTCTCATGGGAGACAGGCAATTAGGTATTACGGTGAATTTGGGCTGCTTTAGGAGTTATATGAAAATTATGTTCTGGTAGTGCCGGACATCTAGATTCTTCAGCCGAGAAGCTCATGGTGTGAGGAAGCAAGGGGACTGCCACGTGTGGGGCGGCTCCAGGGCAGCCGTGGGGTGGCACACGCAAAGGGCTCTGAAAAATCCCAGCGCTGCTGCTGCGGGGCACACAAGTCACCAGGAAGGACACCTACCCTGTGCCAGATGAGCAGGGGCTGAGCTCAGACCCTTTGCAGGTCTTTTAATGCGTTGGATGACAAGAGCACATGCTGCAGAGGAGCTAGGGACGTTGCTGGCGATCGTACGGACTTGTAGGCTGGGCTCCTCCTGCCTTGCCCGGTGCTGAGCACCAGGCACTCCTCGTGTGCCACCTCCCGGGCCGCGGCAGGACACGGCTGCCGAGGCCTCCGGTCGCCTGCAGCGGGACACACCGACGGCCCACCCCACGCAGCCCAGGCCGCCGAGAGAAGCTGTGTCGCCTTGGCGCTGCCAGCTATCGACCCGCACGCGGCTGCCCGAAGACGGGTGTCGGCGCGCACCGGCTGCACGGGCCCGCGTGAGCCAGCCTGCCCTGTCCTCACGTGGAGCTCCCAGCTTCTCGCCTCGGGGCTTCCCGTGTCCCAACCAGGCAGAGCAGTGTTGCTTATCTGAGGCTTTCCCCAAAGTTGCCAAAGAATATAAAAGCCGAAATGGGATGGCGAGGTACTATCACTGCTGAAAACCAGTGGAAGCCAGAGATGTTCTAATCTACTGTTTTCCAAGTGAAGAAGCACTCCTCTGCGGAGCTTGCTGCGATGGTGTGCAGCAAAGCAGAAAAAGGCATGAGTGTGTATTGAAGGACTGATTCTGGCATGCTGAAAACTGGACATAAATGATGGGGTGGTGGGGGAGCAATACCAACATTAGTGCTATCATAAGGACTGTCAAATATGGAGTTTCCTTTACGAAAAATATTTTTTTTCTAAATGCAAAATGAATACATGATACAGCAGAATGAAATCCTTTTTAATGCTTTATGTTTCAAATACACATTAATTATTTTTTCTTTCACTTTCTGTACTAAAACCACAAGTTTTGTAATACTGCTTGTTGCCATGGAACTGAGCTGGCCAAGATCAATCTAGTCAAAATTCAAACCATGTTTAACACAGCAGTGTCAGAGTTGTGTTCACTTTTTGACCCTCAGGGCCCAGTTTTTCCAACAAAAACACAACAGCTCTTTTCTTAAAGCAAGGCAGGCCAGTTCCTCCCTGACCCTTATCTTTTCGCAGTATAAACAAAATCAATTGTTTTGTGTCTCTCAGAACAATGCAGTACTTAGAGGCAAATACCTTCTGATCTGTATTTATGCAGTGCTTATCAGAAATTGACCGAACGTGTTATTAACGGATCTACTTCCTGAATGCTGTTATTTTTGGCAAGTTAAGAATAAGATGCTTTTAAAAGTATTGCATAATACTGAAAATACGCAACATTAGATTAATGTCCTGATGCAACTTGCAAAAACAGAGTCGATGACAGATCAGTAGCTAGTGAGATTTAGGAAAATCTGATAGAACAATTTAAAAAAAAAACAAAACTCTGAAATACCCAGAGTCTGCATGCTGAAGGTCAGTGCATGAAGTCAGTTATGTGCATTCCAAACTGAAGGCATGAAGAGGAGAGAAATGAATGCTGGAAGAAGAAAAACAATCTCTCAGCACAAGCAAGTCTGGTGAGATCCCGCCCCCGCCCCCCAAATCAATCAGTACGTGCAAGGAAATATTCTTTACCCCCAGACAAAATAGCTGTCAGTGAAGAACAGGCTGACTTTCTGATTATTCAAATATTGTTTTACTGTACCAGTTTTCTGGCCATTTACTCATTTCTTTTGGCTATAGCATGCTGTATGAGTATATTCCTTCCAATGGCCATTCAGTTCTCATGCAGTCACTGATCTTATGTAACTTGCATTTGTATCGGCTCACCAGTGGATGTTTTCTTTTTTCCATCAGATAGCGTGTTTTGTTCTTGCAAAACACCCTAAGCATTTCAGGTCCTTTCAGGCCAACATGATTGCTTGATTTCTTTGATTTTGTGCCAGAGAAAGCTCCAATTCTGTGAGCTCCAGCTCTATGCAAGGAAGTTGGAAAAAAACAGCTTCCCTCAGCCTTCATAGATCTCACTTATTCTGCCAGGAAAAGGCCTGCTCAATAGGTGATAGTCTTTAACAAACGCCTCTTTCAAAGATTTGTAGATGCCAGTCATCCTTAGTACACAGAGCATAGCAACATGAAAGGCTGTCATCAAACATAATAATGCAAGCAGTTTGTGAAATCAAACTGGACTTCACGATTTGGACTTACGGCAGATTCTCTCAAAGCATCGCAAACTGGCAACAACTGCTGTGGCCGCTCGCAGACTGCAGGAAGCTGCATTTTCCTCGTAGCCCTTGTGCGTCATTGCTGCCTCAATAAGTTTCCAGGAAGATTCCTGTATGTATCACTAGGGTGAATATGTCAGCAATTATATGATCAGCCTAGAAGAAAGGAAAAGGCAAGGAAAAGAGCATGACAGCTTATGTGGCAGGCAAGTAGGGGTGGGAATTACATTAGGAGCCAAATCAGTTATTTTGAGCATGGCACTTCACTGCTGAGCCTGGGTTTCCACAAAGGCAAGGCTGAAGGAGGATGAGTATGTAAGAAAAGCCATGTGCCAAGCTAAGCACTTGTTCAGTCATACGTCTAGGTGTCAGCTCTTCCGACTCGTGTCACCCAATGAAGCAGTACACAGGAGGGTGAACAAACCACGAAACACGAGCGGATGTCAGGGTATTCCACCAAACACTGCTCTTCATGACACATCATGATCACCAACTAATGTGATATCATGTGATGTCTGCCACACAAAAAGGGAGTGGACTGTATGTTCTCTCATTTCCCTGCACATTTTTAAGGGCTCTGCTGTTGTTGGGCTTTTTGTATAGCAAATTTATTATAGTAGCATGCACTTCATTCCAGATTTGCCACGTTACAATGTTCTTTATGTTGTTCAATCAATACATGCAGGGCATTGTTATGGTGTAAAAGCAATCATTAATCAATACTCAGGTGTGTTGTATTCCAATCCCTGCTTTCTGTACACCGACAAGAACATTACACTGACAAAAGCAGTGGCAGCTTTCCGACCAGAACAGCTGTGTGTCTGAAGGCTGTCTGGCGGATCGGTGGGTTACATGTGCCGTGAGGAACATGAATGCTGTGTGGGGCAGGGTATGTGCAAACTACGTAGACACTCCTGGGGCTACCTCTGAAGTCACAGGTGGAGCTCTAGTTGCCTTGTTTGGGGTAAGGAAGCTGTGTCAGACTTGTGAAAATGCCAGGTGTACCTACATACTTATTTACATCTAATCACATTGATTGCAAAAGGAACATGTCATTATCCATCTATTATTTGCTGGACTCCAACTGAATCCTCAGTGTGCATGTCTAAACTGCAGGTTTATTGCAGTGGAGTTCAGTTTCGGGAAGGACAGATTAGCAATATCAATCCATGGTCCAAATAAATTGGCCTTTTCCCTCATGCCAGCTATCATGATGCTCTGCTCTGCTCTGCCATCACTTTCAAACCATCCTGCAGAGGAGAACATGCAAGAATGCAGTGCGTGTTTACAGAGGAAATCACAAAGAGAATATGCCTGCTCCAAGTGATGCAATACAACGCAGAAACAGTTGGCCCAAGACCATCACTGTCTCAGTGAAACATGCATGTTTATTTCCTAGTAAAAACAGTTCTGCTCGTTAGATGGATCTTCTTCATGATTAGCCAAAATATTTCATTAAAATAAACAAATAAAACAAAAATTACATTAAAAAAACAATCTTGAAGGCCCTACAGTTGTTCAAGAATATATCTCCGTGGGTTTTCTTAAACAACTGAGGAACTCTGGGGCCATTACACACTCAGAACTGTGGTACAGCAAGGGGAGCAGTGAGGCAGAGTGATTTTGCCTGCATTAATGCAGTAGAATGAAGTACAGAAACAGAAAAAGCAAGGATTTTTAGGTCTACATAAGGATTTTTTTGAGCTAACATCCTAAAAATAAAAATATTCCACATTTCATTTTCCACAAGCTTTTTAAAGGAAAATAAAAACAAAGTCAAGCACAAGCAGCAAAGACTGTCCTTGAGCTGAATAATGATTGCTGTGCACTGGCTGCAAAGATTCAGATCTGTCATCCGAGGCTTTTCTTACATATTATCCTGGTATAAGAGAGAAACAGATTATTTCTCTTGGGTGAAAATAAGAGGGTAGTAGGCCCATGAATATCGAGGTTATAGCAGAGACATATTAAGAAAAGAAACAGGAAAGCTTCTGAACAGGAGGGTAAATGCTGCTAGGATTAACCTGGCTGTATTCGTAGAAGTGCTCTGCCTCGGTGACGGGGCTGTTCTCTCTCTAGCTGGTGTCGCAGACGAGACATAGTAACATACAGGACAGTTACAGACCAGTATTTCATAAAGTTAGTGTTACTTTAGCACATGCAAAAATTCAAGGACCACGAGGCAGGTCCTTGGGGCAGCCCTTACTACAGTCACCCCTGGCAGCTCTGCCCAGGTTGATCCTGCAGGAGCTCCAGACAGAGTGAACTGGGAGTACTGGCGGCTTGTTCTCTATGGGTAAGATCAAATGCTTGTAAAGAGCCTCCGAGATAAGCTATTTCTCTAGGAACCTAAAGGCCTGCAGAGCTCCTGGGGAAGCTTGTGGGAGAAGCAGAAATTGCAGGGCAAAGTCACAGCTGTAGCATCTCTCTTGTTTCCCTAAATTTACATAGTGCCAGAAGGGATGTGCCGGAGGCTGACCCTGCTCCCTGCTTTCAGAGGGCGTCAGGCAGATGGCACCATGCCCTGGGAATGAAAAAAACTCCCTGCAGCCACTGACCTGCTGGAAAAGGACTCTCTGCATTTCCACTGACTTCCCTCCATCTCCACTTGCCCTACTTCTCAAGTGTACAAGAAAGAAATAAAGGTTAACAAAATTATAGGAGAAGACAAGTATATCACTGCAATAGTTAATACTAGGCACTCAGCTCTTTTTTACTGAAAACAAAACGCCAAGTAATCAAGATATCCAGATTTTCCATGGACATTTTCATAGGATAGTTATGCATATTTAATTAGTAACTATGTTTCACAAATTTAATTAATTAATAACTATGTTTCTACAAAACCATTAAACGCTGGGGAGAGGGGTTTTTTTTCTAAACACTCTGTTGTGATGGCAATGTGATAAACAAGCCATCAAACATTCTGTACTCTTTAATAGTAAAGACAAGACACCAAATCAGCAATAAATCCACCTTTTGCTTCTTTTCTGCAATAACATACTATCATTTGGTGTATATATTGGGGTCTAAGTGTAGCCAGAGAAGGTATTTTTCCTATTCAGCATCCAAAAAGAAAAAATGTTGATGGGTGAATAACAACTCATTCCTACTAGTATCTGCTGACATTTTACAGACCTATAATTACAAGTCCAGAAAGCACCAGTACATTCTTAATCTTACTGGATGTTTTTCATTCTAACAACTTTCCAGCTTCACTGTATTTTCCTTATGTGCAGTAAAGAAAAAGCTAATAAAGAAACTTGCTGCATCTCCTAGTTGCTGTACTCTTTCTGGCTCTGATCTCACAGGTTGCTTTGGGAGTAGGGGGAGTCAAGCAGGAGCACCCTCCATCTTGGGGGTCCCCAGGCCAGGGCAAAGGGGTACAAAAGCCTTGTTTTGGGGATGCTGCAGGTGCTCAGGGTTGTCATTGTATGGAACAGGGACAGGAGTGGCCAGTGCGCACCACGTCTCACCTCTGAGACAGCAGCTGCTGGGTGCAGAAGGGCAGCAGAATCTTGGCTCCACAGTGCTGTGACCTGGGGCTGTGACCACCCGTGGAAACACTGCTGGCACTGGGCAGACTGGGAGAAGGACGCCAGCAGGAGAGCTCCTGCGCAGGGTGAAGGCCTGTGCAGCACAGCTCCCTACAGCCCAAGGCCATCCGCTCCTCAGTCCCTCCTTATTGTTCCTCTTCTCACTGCATCAGTGCAAGTTGTTCTCATTCTGCCCCAAGGCCACTTTCCTCTCCACACCTGCCCCTTCTCTTAGCAGTTCCTACCACAGACCAGCCACTGATGCCCATTCACTGCATTTTTCAAGCAACATCCTCACAGTTTTTGTTCCGCTGGTTCTCCTCCTTGGAAAGAGCTCCCCATAAGCACCACGTCACCACAGCATACATCCCAGGGACCAAATAAAAGGGACATGTTAATATTTTTTTTCTGATTTTTGGACCCTAGAGCACAGTGCAAAACCCAAATTCCATTTGCATAGGTTTATTGCTACAGAAAGGGTGAAAGATTTTCAATATTCTGTCCTTCAATGTATATTTTGGCCAGCAGCTGCAGGAGAGTGCAATAAGTACAGAAAAGCAATACCTCATTTTGAAGTGCTCTGTGCATGACTTTTACTTATAATCAAGTGCAAGTGAGTGAGGAACAAACACTCCTTCTTGCAGTTGCAAGTAGAGGGGAATTCTCCACGTAATCCCATCTCAGTGAAAAATGTATACGTTTGCTTAGAATTAGTGGTTTCCTTCATCTGCTTGGTCTAGGCTGAGCTAATCTGTCAGAAGCAAAGGCAACTCTAACTGGTGAAGCAAAATGTGAAATAACCTGGAAAAGCTTTAATTTAAACTGCACTTGAATTTCACAATCCCTTGGCACATGTGTATGTGTGCACATGCGCTGTGTATGAAAATTTTAAATGCTTAAACGTTTAAAAGTGACCCTGGACACTGCAGCTCAGCAGTGAAATTCAATCTGAAAAGCAAAAAGGACAGTTAACTAGTGCTCTAAAGCTTACCATTCACCTGAATAATAACGATCATTTTGTGGCTACGCTCATATTGGCCAAAATCATGCGATGCTGAGCAGCAGCATCCATACTTTGGGATTTCAAAGAGCTATTTTTCCTCAACTTGAAGTACAAGTAATCAAATAATAAGCCAGAAGTGGAGTCTCTGATAAAAAGGCCTCGATTTGCTATTGCACTGGTAGCTGTGTGCTCATTAGCACTGCAGCTGGACTGGTGATTTACAGCTTAGTCTGCAGTTGCTCAGTGTTTGAATACTCCTTTGCTGAATTACAGCTATTTATAAAGGTTTTCTGTATTCACCTCTGAGGATGCTTTGACAGCAAACCTGCCTTTATCCAAAAGTTCAGGATTTCATGTAAGATCATTACACATCTGGAAGCACTTGATTGAAGTGATTATGGGTTAGTTTTACTGCAGCATACCAACAGCGAGGAGCTTCATGAGGCTACTAATGCTGCTCTCAGCCGGAAAAGGTGTACTGGAGCCCGTTCAACAGCCTTGCTCACAGGAACCCAGCCTTCTGGCCTGGCAGTTTGAAAATATCACCACAAACTGAACAGCAGATGTGCACCACATCTGTGTGCCAATGGTGATGATAAAGCGGCTGAAAAGATTTAGAATCGTATTTGGGATTTTGTTTTGAGCTATTTTTAAACTCTGACAGAACTGTAGTTGACTTCATATGGCTATCTGGTGGTCAGCCAACAGGACTGACTTTGTATTAAAAAGGGTCTTTTGTCCTGTTAAGCACCTTCCATTGCACATGCAAAATCTGAGAGAGAATTAATTTAGTTAAACAAAGTATGTACGAATTATGAATTAAATATTTAGGTGCATGTTTCATGCCATATTGACCATGTCAGCTGCTGTCTCTGGCAGGGGTAGAGCCCTAAGGCATCATTGGCTGACCTCTAAAGGGCAAGATTCTTCAAAAGGAGAAATTAACTTGAAGTATATGTAGAAAACTTTCTATGTGAAACTAAGATTTTTTTTTTAAATATATTTGGAAATAATTTATATAATTTCATATTTTACAGTACTTTCGATAGGGCACTTTCCATATGTTCCACAAATGCATTGTGGAACATTGTTTTGGTTTGTGCAAAATCTGAACATACGTCGTAATCACTTTTAACTTCCAAAGTTCCTCCTTTTCTCAAGGAACTAACTAAATTTTTCAAGAACTGAGAAATATCACATAAGGGAACTTGCAGGACGCTAAGACACTGGTAAGAAAAAGCAAGTGAAGAAAATAATATTAAGTAAGGGTAGGAGAAAACCCTATTAGAAGCAGTATCTAAACTTAGAGCCAAATAAAATAGGTGCATTACATAATTATTCTGTAGAGTGAAAAGCATATTATCTACAACTGAAAATTAAATGGCCTTTCAAAATTGTCTATGCAATTTTCATTTTATGAATGTGTATTGAATCTTCTGATTATTTAAAATAATTTTTCACATACAATACATTGGCACTAGTATGTATCAGTATCTAAGTTATTAACACTCCAACTGAATTATAATGACTAATGTAGGAAGAGTTACTACCAGACAAATCCAGATGTAAAATAACCAATTATGGTAACTGTATAATCTGTGCTTCTCTTTTTTTCTGGATAGTGACTGACTTGATTCAAAATACTACGGTTTGTAGTGGATTTCAGCAAATCCCAGGGAAGGGAATGGTTTTCCAGGGTATTTCAATTTTGTAGTAACAAATACCGAAACACAGGCCTAGCAAGGACATGCTGGGTCATCTATCCCAACCTCGCGCTTTCCCACCTAACATGTCTAGTGCTGTCTGCATTGGAGGATGACTACAAAACATGACTGATAGCATACAACTGTCACCTGGGACAGACTGCCAGCTAAGTGTGGGTGTCGGTCTCTTCTCCCAACTAACAAGCAATAGGACAAGAGGAAACGGCCTCAAGTTGCCCCAGGGGAGGTTTAGATTGGATATTAGGAAAAATTTCTTCACCAAAAGGGTAGTCAGGCATTGGAACAGGCTGCCCAGGGAAGTGGTTGAGTCCTCATCCCTGGAGGTATTTAAAAGCTGAGTAGATGTGGTGCTTAGGGACATGGTTTAGTGGTGGGTTTAGCAGTGCTGGGTTAACGGTTGGACTCGATGATCTTAAAGGTCTTTTCCAACCTAAACGATTCTATGATTCTAAGCGAACACAGGAACATTGCCTCTCTGACATACACTGCTTCATTGCCCACTCAGAAGCAGCAGGACACTCTGTGGAGGGTGAAGAGAGATGTAGATGCTCAACCTGAAGACATTACAGTCTGGAAGCCTGGTATTTTACAGAAGACTGATGTACCGACTCTATTCTATGATCTCTGTAACTATCAGCATCTGCCAGACTCTATGAATGTTTCAGGGATGAAACATCCTCCTGCATGTCCTGCTCTTTCTGCCTCTGAGCACCATTCAGAGCTTCCTCTTCTTCTTCCTCTTCCCCCTAGACTATCTTGATTTAAATGCTTCTTTTGGCACAGCGGGGACCAGGGCTGTCAGAAGCACTGACTGCACTCCATGTCCTCGTGTTGGATACATTTGAGGCATCTGCCATAGCATCAGGGGCAGCTGAAGCAGACAGCACTTGGCAATTAGAAAAAGCTGCGAAAGAGGTGATAAGTGATCTCTCTTGTCTGAGAGACATAGCTCTTTAGCCAGAGGGAGCCCTTTGGAAGGACTCGCTCTCCAGCTGCACATCACACTGTATGTGTGTCTGCTCTGAGACAACCAGAGGGAGAAGGATCAAGTACCAGACCAAGCATGACACACCTAGCCTTTCCAGTGCACCAGTGGTGCTCTCTGCCTTATCTCAACCCAGGAGTTTTCTCACTTTTACTCTTCCGATTCTCTCCCCCATCCCACTGGGGTGGGCCAGGGAGGAACCGAGCGAGCGGCTCTGTGGGGCTTAGTTGCCAGCTGGGGTTAAACCACAACAGGTACTTCTCTCAACTGTGTTTTAAAGGGCTGCATTTGGAGATTTAATTTAAGAGCAAAACATACCTTGATCCAATATTTTTCCCTCCTATCATTATATTTTATGATAACTGCCATAATACTTTAAAATTTGAAAATAAATAGATTTTTTTTCCCCACTTGTGATGATCTTTTCCCCTGAGGTTAATGCTCCTAAACAGATTAATTCAGAGAAGCATTCACTATGCTTGTTTACTGTTCATTACCTTTTGCTGGTAATGATTTTCTCATTAGTCAATTTATGTGTTTTAGTGCACTCTTGTTTATCAACAAACATTAAAAATACATACATTTTAATAGCTTGACATTTCAAAAGAGCTAAGGTATATTTTTAAATCTTGTATTAAACACACATAAATTTGAGCTATGCCAGAGTTAGTCAAATAGCAATAAACATTCTTTGTTTCTTTCCATCTCCAATAAACGGGTTTCTTTCTTCATCTTCTTTCATTGCATTCACTGGACATAATTTGAAAAATAGATGACATCTGTAGTAACCATTTGGCCCAGGAGAAAGTGATAAACTGAAATTTTGCAGAGGAAAACAGAAAAAACATATGACCTCACTAGTGAGCTTGTGAGCCTCAGAATATTTTTGTAGTAATCATGGTTGAAGCAAAGGCATGGGATCTATAAAAGGAGAGACAGAGACCTGCCTGCTTGTCACTGCTCGGGAGACACAAAACCGGTGTGACGGGTGCTTTCTCTGCAGAGCAGTGCGGGCAGCGCTGCCAGGGGTCCCCCGCGCCTCCAAGCACGCATCCGGCTGCAGCGTCCTACTGCTGTTGAGATACCACCACCTCACACTCAAAGCACCAGCGAGCGGCACAGCTAAATGTGCTCCTGACTGCTCTCCTGCCTCAGCTGAGAAAAACCTCACATCAGAGATGGATCTCAGGTGCAAGGCAGCTCCCAAGTGGCTGTTACAGCTGTGGCATGCGAAATTGGGCCCTTCCAATTTACTGTTGGAAATAATACCTCCAAAGGATCACTCAGATTTGTCTGCTAAGACTTGTCCTTTAGAGAGTTTTGACGCTCTTTGTTGCCCTGAAGATATTTAGTGGCTGTTGTCTTACTTCCATTAGTTTTAAGAGCTTCTCTTTGTTAGTAACTAGTAATTTTCTTCCCTTTTTGGAGAAGTGGTGTTTTTCCTTCAACTGAGTAGTAGTCCAGGTGTGACATTTAAAAAACAAATATCAATACATTGTTGTGAAGTTGTGAAGTTGTAGGCATTTCTGTATATAAAGAGTAGGAGAGCTTTTTCAAAGCCTGCTATTAAATGCTGTGAATCTAGATTGTTTGAGGCCAGGCCGGTGATTTTCATTGAAAAAGATTAATTTCATTTTCAAGTGGAAAACTAGTGGTTAAGGTACAGATGCTGGGACTGGGACCAAAAATGTAAGGTGGATAAAGAGTAAGCCAGCAGTGAAATGGTGGGACAGATCACATTGCGTATGAAAGAGCCATGCTAGAGGTGGGGGGTGTAGTGACTCTGGACCCACTTCATCTGTGCCTGGATTGCAATTCTTGACATTGACAAACTACTGAGCTACAGAGAAGTAACTCACGGGATTCCTCATGGATTCTACACAGAACCCAGCCCTGCTTACTACTTGTATTTCCAGTCATGGCAATAAAAAGCCATGGTGTAATCTTTAAACTGTCTAACCTTATGAAGCTGGGAGCCACCACTAATATATAGCAAATATAAAGTTCAATAGAGAACCAGAACCATAAAATTTGACATGGTTTAGTAGTACAAAGGGTACAATATGCAACATCATGCGTATAGGGCTTAAAACCGATTTTGTCTTAAGCTGCAAACCCACCAGGTGAAAGTGACAGGAGCAAGTTGAAGGCACGTCTCTGATGGCAGGCTGACCATCGTGTAACGTCATCAGAAAAGCTTGTGTGACCCTACGACGCATTGTTCTCTCTTAGCGCAGAAGCTTTGTTGTCCATAATCACGGCAGCCTCATCTGGCACTCCAGACACAATTTCACTCACCTGAGTTCGAAGGGAACAGCTGAAATGGTGATCAGCACGGAGAGAGCTTGTCAGGGTGACCAGGGGAAGGGGGATGGAGCCTGCTGCCGCTGCTGCTGCTGAAGGCTTACAGCCCGTGGCCTGTGCGTCACAGCAGGGTGACAGCTGCAGGAATGTGCTTTATCCGCACACTGGGGATGGAAAGAAAGGCATATTTATTAAAGACAAAGGACAGTGTCCACAGAAGGACAAATATACAGACTAGATATATTTTACAGGAAAAAAAAAAAAAAAGCAAATATAGCCCATAGAAGAATAAGACTCTCAAAAGTAGCAGTAGAAAAGATGTCGAAAGAAAAACTTCACAAAGTTTCAAGAGCCTGATCAGAATGTGAAAGTGGTGGTACTTTGAAACACAAGGAAACTCAGTATGAACACCCTTTTAATCTTTCTCCCTGTTTCCTTGGGCGAAAGTATAGTCTAATTGTCTAACGGTTTCTAAGCTCGTACACTTAAGGTCTCACCTGCATTAGAGGAAAAAATTATAAAAAATAGCATCTCCTTATGTGAAATGCACCAAAATAAATCAGGGCAATTGGTAAGTTCTCAACCATTGTCTTATATTTACTATGTCCATAAAGCACAATAAGCTTCATTTTATACAGACCTTGCTTTGTTCCAAGAAATACCTTGATCAAGAAAATAAATTGTGTTTGCGAAACAAGTGGGTTATTTGAAATAATTGCTTTTTAAGGGCAACAACCTAATTGTCATTCACTCTTTAATGCATTTGGAAATTCTCATGTTCTGACAGTAGATAAAATCTTATACAAGCTATCTAAAATACATTTTAATATTAATTTGAAAATGCAGTTTCTGCAACTCAAGTGTACACTTTAGATTTTGCTAACACTGAAAAATAAAAAGCAATCCCTTTTACCTCACCCAGTGCAACTAAATCATATGTAAACTCTGCTTTCCCGTATTTTTTAAAAACCAGAAGTGGCCTCTTTAAAAATAATCATCTCAGGAGAAATATTTTATGGGGGTGCAAAAAAAGAGAGGAAGAAAAGTCATCTTAAAGCAATGCAGAAAATTCAGGCAAATGAATTTCACAAAACAAGCAAATGATCCAGATATGCAAATGATAATTAAAAAATGAAGGTAGATTATTTTAGGAAAATTGTTTGGTCTCATAATATTACATACTAAATCAAGACAGTTTGCACTATTTAGAGTCTGATACATGCTTTTGCAATAATGTACTTTGAGCCATGATGTTTGTATTCCTTTTACTCAAGGCAATCTCGTTTAAACAGTAAAATGCCTCACTGTCTTCACAATAATGATATAACAGAATGTTTCAAGTTAGATTTCCCAATTTATCTTTTGTTACATGGTCTGAGAAACTGTAAACTCACAGTGCAAATGAGTCGATAACTACAGTCATTCTAGCTACATGCTGTTTTGAAAGCATGACTTTTTTACACCTCTGTTGATATTGTTTAACACTAGTTTCATTAATGTGTCAGCTGAAGGTTTCATTAGCAGGTATCCATTAGAGCAGCCTGCCACTGTTACACTCCCATTTTTATCAAGGACAGTTACAGAAAAGATGATTCAAAACACAATGAACCAATGCTCTTGGAGGGCTTCTCTGATGGAGAATTCCTCAATTTATGGAGGCTATATTGCCATTTCTGGCAGCAGACTATAAGGTTATTGACACTCATGGCCTCAGAGCTGCTAAAGGAACCATGGCTTCTGGTCGATGAGTGCAAACAGAAGGATAACTATTAAATGAACTCTAAAAATCCATTTCTTAGCTGCTTATCTGCTATGAGTACTTATTAATTTAACTGAGTGAATATTTGTTTTCAGGACCACTATATTTAGCCTTGGCTGGTCCAAACTATAGATGAAATCAACTAATCATTTAAATACTGCAATTGGTTTAAAATGCTACAAAATCAGAATTGTTGGCAGATACGTGGGAGATATCCATTAGTTTTTCATAGTGTTCATGTCTATCATTCCTCTTTTAAACTCTTCATCCACCCCAGAACCAGTTCAGCTTTTGCCCACATGGTATGTCCACAGTCTCTGTTGCAATACAGTCAACCTGCCCTGCTGTACACCAAGCACCATCCCATGTGATCTGGCGAAGCAAAAAGGAAGAGCCCAAACTGGAGATGTTTCCATCCTTCACCTGTGAGAGCCAGCCAAAGACATGGAACATCCTTTGCTTCCTTTCTTCCTGGTAGGTTGCATGTGGTGCCGCTGAATACAACACATACCAGACGCTGCTATAGAGCTGTTCCTCCACATCTGTGAGGAAAGGTGGTTGCAGTAGGGAAAGCAGGTATACCATCTTGACATGAAGGCTGTATCCATAGCACAGGCAGGAAGAGAAATGAAATATCAGACTGCCTTGTGCACCACTCTGGATGAAGTCAAATCCAATTCCCCCCTTTCAAGGTCTTCCATAATGATAAGATGGACTCTCTTTTTTACTTTAGTGTAATGTAAATTACGGCCTACAAAGGAAGAACAAAGTTTGCCAAGAGCATTAGGTGACAGCAGAGCCTATTTTCTATATCCCAGTTTTACATTTAGGCAGCTAATCTCCACGTTATTCTCACTTGAACAGATCCTGCCTGAACATCCTCACATTTCTGTCTTCATCTGTTCCTGCCACTTTGTGTTATTGCCAAATTCGGTAACAATTATGTGGGCAAACATTCATGATTGGTGACATGCATAAACCCCAAAGGATCCAAACATGCAAATCTGAGGAACCTGTGTCTCTCTGAAGGCAGCTGAAGTGCTATAAGAGCTACAGTGGGCATTGTATACATATTCACATGGTTGCAGGCAAAGGTGTCTGGAGCAGTACTTTGCATCAGTGACCCTTTCTCTGGGTACTTTTAGGGTGGAAGGCACTAGCAGAAGTGTGGGAGGAGCAAGGCAGGCAGTGCCCTCCCATGGACCCTCATCAGTTTGTTACTGACCAGGTTTGGCTCTCATCACTGGCCCCTTATCATTTGCCAGTCAGGTTTGTGTCCCTGTATGTTATTGTTCATGGCTTCCTTCTTTCCTTACTATCTGGGTTGGGTTTGGGGATTTTTTTTTCAGTGAAAAGGACTAGACACCATTAAAGGAGCAGATGATCTCCTTCCACATACACTTACAACAAGTTTTATCCTAAAAACAAAAAAATGGTTGCATGTAGTGCACTGACCTGGTCCTCCCTGTCCACTTTAGAGTAAGAAGAGAACTTTCTGGGAACGGCCTTCTAAAAGCAAGGAGATTAAAGAACTCGAACATGTGTACAACAAGTGATGAAACACCATCCTCAGGATTTAGAGACCTCATTTACAGCTTGTTGGATGACACTATCCCAGAAAATGTATTATCTTTGGATAACGTAGGGAACTATTTTTACTTTCAGCCCTATTGGCAATGTCTGAAGATTTTCCTTTGTTAGAGATAGTCTGGCTTATAGAGCATAAGGGTGTTCTATGTGTATGGGTCAGTTTCTTCTCTTACAAATATTGATTTTAATGACACCAGAGTATAGTGGTGTTATAGTAAGGATAAATACTAATCTCTCTCAGGGATCAGTAAGCTCTAAATCAAGTTGTGTAAAAACCCCTTTTTCCTCCCAGATTCATTTGCAACTGTTCGGGGGGAAGAGGGAGGGAGGAGCGTGAAGAAGTTGGGACCAGGCAAGCCCAGACCAGTCCACATACATTTTAACCAGAGGGAGCCATGCATCTTTGATCCAAGCAGGGGCAGGACCATGGTTAGAAGAAAATTCTGCATTGCCTGCCTTCCACTACATGTCTACAAAGTGGAGTCATAAAGCACTAATGACCCACGTAGGTTTGTACATCATCATATTCTGCAAAAAGTGAAGCTGGACAGCAGCAACGAATCCAGACCAAACTCTAGTGATACTACAGCAGTGGCTCTGTCAGCTTCAGTGTAAAACATGCTGAGTTTAGAGCCTTAAATGTGTAGGTCTGCCTTAGGCCCAGAAGCAGGTAACTCTCCTCCTTCGGCTGGAGGAAGTTACGTTCTCACCTTCTCAGAAAATCACATGCTGACGTCAGCTTTGATTCCCCCATTGAAATTCTACAGGCAGAGGTTCTTTCCATTAGATACCCTGTCTCCTTGGATACTGCCAGTCTATTTGGCTCTCACTCCTTTTTATTCAGAACCACTTCTGGATCCCTAATCTAAAATCTCTCACTAGTGTTGGGGAATTTTAATAGTACACCTTGAGGTGAATTACACATTTGTGTTTAAATATATAAAAAAATATTAATGAATAATGCATTGGACAGAATCCTACTGTCGTAAGTGGTTCTACAAGGAGTCTGCAAAGATGCACCACCAGCCAATTCCTTGCATACACTTGTACCAGCACCAGTCCTGTGAGCATCAGCACCGGGCACCTCAGCCCAGCTGTGGGTCCATCCCCCATCCCAGCTCTGCTGCCCAAAGGTGGCCCCTGAGCACTCACATTCCAGGATGGCTACAAGACAGTGCTGCGGCTGTTTCTTATCTCACCACCAAGGGAAACTTCACTCCTTTACAGGGAGTTGTTGTCTCTCGAATTCCTGCTTCCAGCCAGTTTAACCCCTTCTGCAGATGGGCCTTTTTACTCTCTGTGCCAGATCATTCCTCGGTCACAAATTATCACTGCTGAGCAGTTACAGTTAGAATTTTCCCTTTGCTAGCTATACAGCTTTGGCTCTTTCCTCCAGATTTCTGCCAGAAATGCAAAGAGAAAAAGAGCTGCAAAAGCAACTACCTCTTTTAATCCACTTTTAGCTTATCTCAGGAAAAAAAAAAATGTTATCAAACTGGTCCTTGCAACCTCTGAAAACGCATAATTCACTGGATTGTTACAAAATTTTAGGTGTTCCTAAAAGTTGAATTTTCATTCTTGTTTTTGGGAGACAGTTTTTGTAGCTATTGCCATATAAGCATCAGTGTTAGAGCCTGATTTCTCAATGACTTCAATAAGCAAGAACCTCATGTTATTTCAGTCAGATTCAGGACAGGTGATCAAGGCCAGAAAGTATTACTATAGAAAAGCTCAGAATAAATAGTGTTAAACATGACAGAAAACCCTCTTTTGGATAGAACCCATTTCAATTTTCTCACTGAATCAGTCACTCTGCAAATGGTCACACTCATCGTTGTCTTCAAGCAACAGATAGGACAAGAGACCACGTAGGACTGTTTACAAAGACTTCATGAAGGGCTTGCATAGAAACCAGGTTCAGATTTTTACTTAGAAAAGTCAGAAGTATTTCAGCACATGTGTTGAATACTTTAAACAGGCTTTAGAAAGAAGTACTTATAAGTTAATATATAGCAAGTAGCTAGCAAATGTTGATTGTAAGTCCCAGAGGTCACTGTTTGAACCTTTTCCCTTTTTAATGTATATAAATTACCTACACCAACAGACTATCCATAAACCTGCTATATTTGCTGATGAGACAGAACTGGGAGACTGGTAAATGCACAGCAAGCAACAAAGGAAATTGCAGATCTGCTGCATAATTAGGCTAAGAGAAGTTTAATTCAGACTTGCAGTGGATTGCATGCCAAAATGAAAATGAGAGTAACAGACTGATTAGGTTGAAGTCAAACAGGAAGTTTCTAGTATCTTGTCTCTTAAACTAATTAAATGATTTGCAGACAGGATTAAATTTCATTAAATTAACATAACAGAATACAAATCAGATTATCTGAAATAGTAAGAGGAGCAAGAAACCCAGAAGACTTGAAGGTGGAGGTAACGCCTCCCCACATCAGATGCTCTTCTGTTTGACTGGTCCAATGTGTGTCTGGGTCTTACGCTGGAACAACCTGAGATGCCTTCAGTATTGGATCCAGCTGTTCAGACAGACTTGGGAGGTAAAAAAGATAATCTCCAATTTTTGTCTCACATTAAAAGGTGAAGAAAATCCAGCTTCAATTAGCAGCTTCTAAAAGGAAATAATTTAGAAACTTCACAAGTCATAAATCTGAAATTATTTGATTTGTAGATCAGGAACAATATGCTGTTTAAAGTTCATTAAAAAGTTGAAAATATTCCTAGAGCAAATGCATTTATCTACCAGTCACATAAAAATGGGTGATTAAGTCAAGAACCAATCTGGGACTTAACTTACGAGCTTCTCTTTGTAGTTTTTATTCTTGTTTCTCAGTACATAGCTCTTCTATAGGAAAATTGCAAACAGGCTAAAATGATTTATGCGTATAAGAATGAGTGATCTGCGCAAGACTTCAGACTGAGGAGGGGTAAGTACCCGGCTGTTGAGGAGCAGGCACTGCAGCCACCTCAAATCGACTCCTGCTCAGAGCCCCGTGGAGGACCACGCAGTCCTCTTGCAGGCTGCTCCCACTTCTCATCCACTTACAGGCCAAAGGGGAAAGACTCCCCTCCTGATCATCTCCAATATGAGCTGGTCTCCATGGAGCATGGAGGGGAAAGCTGCCCTTGTCTTTGCAGAAGGATGGTTTGGACCCCTCTCTCTGGGACAGGTCTGTGGGTTCACTGCCCACCAGCTGGGTACAGGAGACCCAGGGAGGCTGCTACTGTCCCCAGCAACATGAGCCTTGACCTGGTGCTTCAAGAGATCCTGAATCCCTGAGCAGTGTCAGATCCTGCCATACTCAGAAGGAAAAAGATGCCATTCCCTGCTTCATTTTCACTGTACAGTGTACTAGAGGCACTGTTTGCTCCAAGTGTCTAAGTGCACCTGTGTTTGGGGACAAAAAAACCTCAAAACTTTACAAGCAATGCTTTTCTTACTTCAGAAACGTCACCAAGGAGAAACATAAGCATGATTACTTAGGTGGTAGAATTTGTCCTTTCTCAATCCAAGTTTGTGTTTAAAACGCCTTTTTCGTAGGGTGGAGTTCAAATACTTGCTATTAAATGTGGTGCACTTACAGGACCTCCTTCCATGGGACTCGTATGCTTACATTGTCGAGAAAGTCACGAACTCTTACTCAGGAAGGCAAAAGGAACAATTCAATTTTTTTCTTGCTATCCCAAAATTTGAAGGGGAAAAAAAGGAAAAAAAAAAATCTGTGATTGGGAAATTGTAAGACATCACTTTGACAGACAAGAAAAAGGGTATGCCACAATTTTTGAGAAGCCTGCTTAGATGTTAATGGTCTGAATTCCCCTATTGCCTGTATTACTGTACAGTATTGCATTTTCCCTGTCAACTTTGGCCCAAAATACGTCATTGATCTGCTCAAATGAAAATCAGGGGTGCTTTGTTTTTTTTAGTCAGTACTAGCGAAACACAGTTTTCTTTAGCTTATGATGTAATTTTTCTTACAAATGTGGATTTCAACTGACTTCAGGTAGATAGTTCAGGCACAAGAAGCTTCCACTTATCATATAAAATGGTTCTTCTCACTTTCAGTACACTTTAATAATAGTTCTTGTTTATTTTTTGAATAAGTTATTTGAAAGCACATGTACAATTTAAATGAATTTTAATTTGCAGCTTACTTTGCAGACTCACTGTTTAGCTGATTTCTGCAATCAGTACAAGTCTAATATTAAGGAAAATATTAATTACAGAAAATAATAATTTCATTGCTACATTTAAGATAGTTTTATGCATAAATAAATGTTACATGTTTTGGGTTTTTTTTAATAGAATTGTAATTTAAATGGGAAACCATAACAGTAGCTCACTCTTTAAAGCAAGACTACTGTACAAAATCTCTTCCAGTTGTTACTGTCTGCTTCTACAATATTATTTGCCTTTGTAAGTTTGTTCTGGTGCACATCACCTTTTTCAGCAGTTCTTCTGCTGGAGGGATTTATTGTGGTAGCCTTAGCGTGCTAGCAAATTTCACATCTGTTGCTGGAATAAACTGTGATGTCAGGTGTTTCCAGGTTCAGGGGAAAGTTTTGGGGTTTTTTACTAATGAGTTTGATTAAATATATGTGTGTGTGATTGGCAGGGAATTATTTGCATGCTAGATGTGATTGTCTTCGAATATAAGTAGGCTGTAACTACACATCACAGAGGTTGTGGCAGGGGGGTAGCAGCTCAGCAGGTGAGATTGTCAGAGATTTTCTTTGTTGCCTTAGATTAATTTGTATGTTTGCTCAAATGCTTCATTCAGAGATGGATTCTACTTTCTCTGATCTGTGTTTAATTGCCTTGTTGCTATAAGTTTGGGTTTTGGTTTTTTGTTGTTTGTTTTTTTTTTTTTTTTTTTTGATTAATAAGGTGGATATTGCAAATGTTCTCCCTGGAGTAAGTGTGGTAGTGCTGCAGGGGCTAGCTGCATGCCACGGTTTCTTTGCATTGCCTTCAGCGGCTGATGGTTTGCTGGACATAGGTGTGTTGTTCTTTGGTTTTCTGTATGTCCTAGATTACCTGTTCTTATGTTGATCCTGGTGCCCAGGGAGCTGACAGTAATGTTCCGTGGAGCATTTGAGGGAGGGATGGTGACAACAGTACTGACAGCAGAAACTAAATGGAGTCCAGAGCTGTGGTCCAGGTGTTGAATACAATATTTGTATATCTTGCATGCAAACTAAAATATGTGGTACAATTGCTGGTGGTACAGCTTCCTTATAGTACTTCATGAAGTGATTGATGCTACTGTATGTTTTTGTGGTTCTGGCATGGGGGGAAGAGCAGTCAAAAACTGAGTTGTGACTGTGTAAAGTGGATGATTTTAGAAAGTGTGAGTTGGAACTGGATAAATTGCTTATAATTGACTAAACTTTTCAGATGTTATACATTCTCTGAGCACTGCTCTCACACCTTTATCACCTATTGGTCCTAGGAACTCTTAGGGGAAAAAAATGTTTTCCTACTTTCTGTATTCATCCTTGCAATGTCTTTGGCCAGTAGCTAGGTTACATTCCCCACTAATTCCACAAGTTTCCCTATTTCCAATAAATTGAAATATCTCTTTTTTTCTACATGAATTTCTATGTGAATTTCTCTGCAGTGTGTTTCTGCATAGTGGTAGTCACTGAAACAAAAAATTTCCATAACTTAACCAGCATTGGGGGGTGGGGGTAGGTGTGGTGGTGGAAAAGAGTACCTATCCGTTCATGTCAAACCTAACTTGAAGTCTGTGTAGGTTGGAAAACTTCCATTTTTATAAGATTTTTCTAATAAACAAACTAAGCAATCCCCTTATATTATCTTCCTTTCCTTTTCTGGCCTCCACATTTCTGTGTAGGTCCCCTGGTTTGAATTAACCAGCCCTGTAGCTGTTTTTCCACTTTTTAAGTTCTGAATCTGAGTTGCTGCTGTGGAGAGACTGCTTGCACACTGATTCGGTCTTCTGCTTCAGGTGCTTTCTGCTCAGAGGCACTGTACCAGCTGGATGCGAGAGAGGACTGAGCTGACAAATAGGCTGAAGAGCTCAGGGCAAACTGGTAAGGTCGGGTGAAAGCAGTTTGTGCAGCCTGCTGAGCAGAGGTGAACAGGAGTTGGAAGAGGGTGTCATTGCATGTATTCCTCCTCTACAGGCACAGAATGAAAGACTCGCTGGAGGCAGGGAATCAACATGACTTTTTCCTAGAAAAAAGAACATGTACTGAGAAGTTTTGGGGATTGAACCCAGCTGGCACCAGGAATGTGCTTGGCTCCTGTTTTGCTGGTGCTCCTAAAAACTCACCAGAGCAACCCCTGGGAGTATGCTGGTGTTGAACCCTTGCACCACGCTCCTGCCTGTCTCGGGAATCTGGGTGATTTCCAGGTTCATCTTCCTCCAAGGAAGAGTCCATAGTTTGAGCTCTTAGAGCCACTGCCTTTCCTCATGGCATAGCTCCCACCAGATCTGCTTATCCTGGTGGTGGATGCTTGCTCTTTGGAGAACAGCATCAGAAAGCTGATCTGGGCATTGTTTCCAGTCTTATCTGCCTCCCTTTTTTCCCAAATTTAACTATAAAACTGGTACTGAGAGAGCTACAGGGCTACATCATTTCCCCCTGAGCACCCTGCACAGCCTAAATAATTTACGGTTCAGACCTACCATGGCTAATCAGCTTTTGAATGGTAGATCCAGCTGAGACCTAAAAGATCAGTTTTAATTAAATAGAAGATTAGCAGGAGTAAATTTTCCCCTGGGATTTTTAAATTCTATTGTGATTTTTACATAGTGCATTCTAAGCTGATTTAAGCAGCCTTAATTTAGATTTTCTGCTTGTGTTTTTTTTTTAATGCTGTCAGATATTCAGTATAGATCAAAACTAAAAGTGCATTTGTAAGCACTGGCTTACTTCTATAACAACCATCATATCAACTGCTTACTATTAGACTGTGGAAATTGGATTTTGCTTCATGAAACCTTCATGCAGTTTTCATGAATTTCCTAAGGACTAAACACCAGATCTTTCAATGTATATCCAGCTGATGAGACACAGTCAAGGCTTATGAGTCTTAAATCCCATCTACTATCTCAAAACCCATGGCATTTTAAAAGAAACATCATGATGCATTGTGAAAAACCTATCACCTCCCTGAATCAAAAGCTGGGCCACAGACCAAGTGCTTACATTTGGTAGGGTAATCAATTACTCTGAAGTTAGAAGGGAATAGCTCATTTATGTATTTTTCCTGAAGAGCAAAGGGGGGGCTACAGTATTTGGTATCTCGTCTGGTAAACAAGTTCAGTGTTTGCTATTGCAGTGCAATTGGGTACAACCAAATTCTGCTGGCATTGCCACTGATGGCATCAGATAACCTGTTGTAGGTAGCCCAACTTCTGGCTGTACAGGCAATCATTTTCTCATTAAGGTGCAAAGCTGAAAGGCAATCTGTTGTTTAAAACAGTAATATTAACAATGATTTGAAGTAACAGCTGCCTCTTGCCCAAAAAGGGGGGATACAATAGGGATTTTCAGTTCTGGACAGTTGAATGTTTATAGCTTAATTTAGCCTCTCACTGGGGACTTCAGCACTGATATGAGCTGTGGGAGGAGCAGGGGAATGGTATGTAAGATATGCTCCCTATCTTGCTCAGTAGTGCTCCTAGATCCTGATGTGCAAATGCACCAACCCACATGGCCAAGATTGGTGTATTCCTTTGATAACTGATGGGTAACCAGCAGTCTCAGGGCCAGATGTTCTTAGCAGGTTCCTCTCCTATCCTACATAGTTCTCCACCATAAATTCTGTTACTCTAACAGGAGTCAGAGGAAACCACAGAATCACAGAATAACTGAGGCTGGAAAGGACTTTTGGAGGTTTCTAGTCCACAGTGCTTCTCAAAGCAGGGCCATTACATCAGGTATCTTGAGTCCTGGTCCAGCTTAGCCTTTAAAATTTCCAAGACTGGATATACCACAGCCCCTCTGGGCCATCCCAGCTCAGCACCACTCCCAAGGGAGGGTTTTTTGCACACACTTGCCCATCTGAGCCTCTCCTGCATGACCTGTGCTGCAGCCCAGGTGACCCAGGGCGTCTGAGCCCCTTGCACAGCGCTGCATTCACGCTCAGTTGGCAAGGACATGGGTGCAGTGAGGGGAGATGAATCTATGTTTCAAGGAGCTTCACGTAATGTGTTCACCAGCAGGCTGGAAAGGGAAGGATGCTGTTTGCTACTCCATTCCCCCTTGACCCATGCTGTACTTGTCTGTCTTTCTCCAGCCCGTGAGGATTGCCAGCCTTAGCAACAATTCCATACTGTGATTGGATTTAATTTGATTTTCTCTTTTAGGCATCTAGTACACAGAAGCAAAATAGCCAATAACACAAGTAAAATTCACATGAATCTTCTGGGAAGTAAAAATAGATGAATGTTCCTTAATCCCAGGAATCATAACAGCCATGTAAAGAAAACATTCTAAAAAGGGTGGAATTCAAAACCTGAAAGAAAATTCCAAATGAGTAATGCTATGGACAGTATTTCAGGTTTGGATCCCACAGGAACGTTCTGAAATTTAACAGCCCTTGTAGAGAAACTGCAGCTTTTCTGCTTTGATTTTTCTATTGAAATAAAAGTTGAAAAGTGAAAGAGGGCAGCGTGTTACTGTAACATTTATGGTGGCAGTTCTTCATAATTGTTCTGCAGAAAACCTTTACTTGTTGGAATTAAAGGGTGGGTTTCTTCAGGCAGAATTTTCTCAGGACTCATTAAAAAAAAAAAGTGGCAGAAAGCTGCTGTGCTGACACTCTGATTTTCTAATGAGTCTGACACTGTTTGTCTTGGCCCCTTTGGTGGCTCATGTAAAAATGCTGACTGCTCTAGACTGATGTGTGCAAAGCTAGGCTGCTGAGTCTTTGATCTAAGATCCCACTGGGCACTACCACGAAGGGTGTAATTAGTAACAAAAACTGAACATCATTTTGTATTAAGGACTTACAAGTTATGCAGGTGCATAAAAAAAGTTATTTTGTGTGTGTGTGCCAACTGCTGATTCTGCCTTGGTTACAAAAATGAAGGTAGCTATTCTGCACATGATGGAAAGGGCACCTGAGGGCTACTGAAACCTAAGAGCACTGATGGCAAGAAAGAGACAAGAAAAAAGTGAAACTTGGCTAGTTAGTGTTTCCAGTGTTAATCCAGTATACTAATGCCATTTCCATGTGAATCAATGAGGTAAGAGGGCCTTACCTCTGCCAGCTCTAAGATTATGTGAAAGGAGAGAGCATCTGCTCCTTTAGGATTATCTGTTCAAGCACCTTGTTAAGTGGGAAGATCAGGAAAAGGTGGGAAGCAAAGAGTACAGAGGTACAAACCTGACCGCCAAACTTAGAGCTAATGACAAGAACCAAACCTGGTGAGTTACACTAATTTATAGGAGTGTGAGAATGCTTATTTCAGTAAGATTATCTAATCAAGGACCTTGTCAAAATGGGATGATAAGTAAAAGGGGGGGAATAGACAGAAAGGGGAATAAAGGGGGCCAGTTGTGTGTAAACCCCAGATGGTCAGTCAGTGCACTTGTCTGACTGAGCCCTGCACCCAACCACCAGTCTGCCCTGTCTTCTCATTAAAACCTTTCTTAACTATTTCTCTGTGAGCTCGCTCTCTATCCCACACGTGAGTGCTGTAAAAACTAAGTGCCAGCTGCTGGGGGGATGGATGCGAGCGGATTTGGTGCCAGCAGCTGGAGTCGGAAGGGGTGCCTGTGTCCAGTAGCTGCGGTGTCAGCTGCTGGAGCGAGTGTGGTCTCTGTGTGAGCAGCTGTAGTGCATGAGGGTCTTGGCAACCAGCCACTGGTGCAGGAAAAAAACCCAGTTACTGGGGGGACTGGTGTGAGTGAGGCAAGTGAGGGGCTCAGCTCTGGCAGCTGGAGCGGCAGGTCACCGCCTGTGTGCCTGGTGCAGGCTGCCAGTGGGGGACAGGACACAGGACAGTGCTTGTACCTTCCCCAAACCTGGTGTGTGGGGGTTGGTGCATGTATCATGTCGGTAATTCAGGAGACTCGTGAATGCACGTGTGCTTGTGACTCTAGAGAGTGGGGGGTGTGTGCCTTCGCTAGTGACCGTCAACCCTGACCAAAGAGGAGGAAGGGACTTAGCTGCCTGCAATTATGTTTTGTGTCAGCCCTATCTATGGGTGCTGTGGAAAGCAGTGCCTTGTCTACGGCAGTCTGTGCAGCCGGCTGTGTCCATGTCGTGTGTGTTTCTATGTGTGTCTGTGTGCATCCCTGTGATACATCCTCAGCTTTGCTACTGGTTGAACCTGCAAATGAGAAAGTGTTTGTTGGCCTGGTGTGGAGACCCCTGGTCCCCTGTTATACTTGTGGTACCTGCGTGGGAGAAGGCAGTGTGGACCTCTGTGGTAGCCTAGGGAGCTAGTGCAGATATGAAAAGATGCATCAATACATGCAGTGCTAGATGAGGATACTGCTAATATATCTGTACACCTTTCTGAAACAGAGTTCATTTGCCAGAGTTGGCTCAAGAACTGCTGTATATTGCTGCCTTGAGGCACACTGACATACCCTTTGTGTGCCTCAGGTAGTTTACCTCAACACTCGGGTTTTATTTTGGCCTCTGTCCAGGCTACAGATGCTGACTTGGTCACTATTTATTTCTGTTTCCTTGACTTCCCTTTGGACAAGAAAACTTCGAATTCAGGTGTATACAGCACTGTGTTCTGATAGCTTCTTTTTTTTTTCTAATAGCCTTACCTACCACTTGTAAATCAGATCAGGGCTGTAGTTCTACAAGAACCCCTGATTAAAAGCTAGAGCAGGAAGGGTCTGCACGTGCCACGCAGTCACGCTCACTGTGTGACTTACTGCACTGTGCAGTAAGACCTTGGGTGGAGAAAGCAAAACACTCTGCTTTGACAAATTCTTTCTCTTTCCACCTTAAGCATCTGTGCCAATCACAGTACCCACCACGCTCATTAATACTCCCTTTTGGCACTGCATCAGAATCAGGTTATTCCTCTTCCAAGCTGTCATATGCAGCTTCCGAAGCATTATAGAAAAATGTGTGCTTTAAATGATGAAGTCTCAAAATGGGAACTCTGGGATTTCAGGATTGATTTCAGGTGCAGCAAATCAATTGAGTGCTTTATTTATTTAAATCTGAATGTTGTAGTGACTTTCATATTTATTGTTCTATTACATTGGCTTGTTCTAAATTAGCTCTTTCTATAAAAAAAAAAAATGAAAAGAGAATTTATTTTGGCAGCAGGGGGAAATTCTCTGTACAAAAAGGCATTTTCAGCAGCTCAGGCATAGGCTATTGTGATTCGTCAGTCCCGAGCTGAAAGGCAGGTTGCTCCCAGGAGGCTGCCTGGGGACTGGAAGTGCTGCTGTTCTGCCTGAGAAACCTCATCCAGAAAAAAAGAACATGTAATCCTGCACTTGTGGGTCCATAAACTCAAGAGCCTCTGCAATGAACTATATGGGATAGACTTTTCTTCCCACCCTGCCTATAAGCCAGGGAACATACTCCATTGGCAAGTCAAGAGGAGGAGGGATAAAACCGGGACAAGGGAAGTGCACCGGTTACCTTAGGAATAACGAAGAGAATCTGTGTGATACTCCCCACTGTTGCCACTGTGTTGCCACTACAGCAGAGAGCTGCTGTGCAGATTACCCCAGGCAAATACTTGTGCGCCTGTACTAAGCTGACCAAAAACCAGACAAATCCACTGGTGCAGTGTTGCATCAAGTTAACCCTACCCATGTTTGGAAAGGTGACATAAACTACACTAAAATTACATGAAAATAACTCCTTTATTAGGGCAGATCCCTTACTCATTTCTTATTCCATTGATCTGGGTGCAGGAGTGGAATGCACCATCCGCAAGTTTGTTGATGATACCAAACTGGGAGGTGCTGTTGACCCTCTTGAGGGACAAGAGGCCTTGCAGAGGGATCTGGATAGACTGGAGCATTGGGCAATCATCAATGGCATGAAATTTAACAAGTCCAAATGCTGGATTCTGCATCTCAGATGGAGTAATACCGGGCACAAGTATAGATTGGGGGACGAGTGGCTGGAGAAAGGGATCCTGCAGAACAAGATCTGGGGATGCTGGTTGGCAGCAGGCTCAACAGGAGCCAGCAGCGTGCCCTGGCAGCCAAGAGGGCAAACCGCATCCTGGGGTGCATCAAACACAGCATAACCAGCTGGGCAAAAGAAGTGATTATACCGCTGTATTTACAATCGGTGCGGCCTCACCTTGAGTGTTGTGTGCAGTTCTGGGCCCCAGTGTTTAAGAAGGACATAAAGGTACTTGAATGCGCCCAGAGGAGGGCACCAAAGCTGGTGAAAGGCTGGAAGGCATGTCCTGTGAGGAGCAGCCAAGGAGTCTGGGTTTGTCTGGTTTGGAGGAAAGGAGGCTGGGGGGAGTCCTCATTGCTCACCACAGCTCCTTGAGGAGGGGACGTGAAGAGGGAGGTGCTGAGCTCATCTCCCTGGGATCCAGGGGCAGGATGACTGGCAATGGTTCAAAGCTGCATCAGGAGAGGTTCAGACTGGACATTAGGAAGCATTTCTTTACCAAGAGAGTGGTCAAACACTGGAACAGGCTTCCTAGAGAGGTGGTTGATGCCCCAAGCCTGTCAGTGCTGAAGAGGCATTTGGCTGATGCCCTTAATAATATGCTTTAACTTTTGGTCAGCCCTGAAGTGGTCAGGCAGTTGGACCAGATGATTGTTATAGGTCCCTTCTAGCTGAAATACTCTGTTCTGTTCTGTTGTGTTGTGTTCTATTCTGTTCTACCTGGGTGTGGACTGCTGTATCTCTTCTCAGCTGTTACAAATATATGATTATTCATCCTGGTGAGATACCAGTAATAGGCTTTGTCAGTACTTCCATCTGAAATTAATTGTCCCATTTCAGCATAATACATTATTTCATGTTTATTCAACTCCTAAGGTTGTTATGAAAATAAATATGCTTATGTTTGCAAACACTTAGATGTTCTAGTGATGGAAGTAACAGGAAGGTTTTGTGCTAAACTCATAATTCTATAGTCAGAGAAAGATTTATATGGAACTTGGTAAAGAATGTCTTGAATAACACAGACAAATAAGAGTATTGAACAGCTTTTTAGTAAGTCAACTTTACCCACTCTGTACACAAACAATGAAAAAATATGGTATACAACTAATTTAAGCATCGCATCATAAAAACAAAAGGTAGCATTAATTAGTTTTTCACTGCTTGACATTGCAATTTATTAATGCTCTTTTACCAAAACTTCCTGCATGTAATGTTTGCATATTACTCAGAAAACATGGATAGTTTCAAAGATTTCCATTTATTAGAGAACATGCATCTGCCTGCCTATTTTTAATACTTGCATCAGTTATCAAATCATAGCATGTATTTCTTGCACAATTTATCAGGAAAAAAATTTTAATAGTTCTAATACCTTTGGTTGGCCTAATGTTTTGTACAACTCCAATTAATTAAATAAATTTGCAACTGGATGGATGCTTGCTGTTGGGCAGCTGTGAGTCTGTGGGCCCTCAGGACCTGTTGAACCAGGGCAGGAGCCATTTGCCCACATGACCTTGGCCAGTGGCCCCCATACTGGCTTAGCTTAGGGGAGTCCCGAATCTGTGGGCTGGGTGCTATGGGTGAATTTCACATTTTTTTACTCACCAAAGAGGATTTTTGTCTTGGAGGGGAAATACTGCAGGCAAGGGCCTCACATGAACCAATGCTATGGCAAGAATCACTAGCATGGATTCTAGATGCAGAAAAGGGAAAATATCAGATAGAAGTAAGGAATTAATTTGTCTTTTCCCAGAGAACTGGTAAGACTGCTGCTGCAGTCCTTATATCTAGTCCTCGTGTCTGCCCTTCAAAAAACGGGTGGGCACATGGGAGAGTATTTTTAGGAAAACAGCAGAAATGATCCTGGGAATAGTAAAGACAGACAACAAGCTCTGAACATCTGACAGCGGCTGCCTGTGGAGTGGGAGAAGGCAGCTGCTGCAAGGGCTCCTGCCTGCACAAAGACAGAAGAGTGGAAAGAGGGACTTGCCACTTGAACTGACACTGCTGTAAGACCAAACTCTGTGGTCAGCTTCCTGAAGTTCTGTTTCTCTTCCAAGGTATGAACTCCTTAAACCAAGCACATGAGAGCGCTCTTTTAGAAAAAAGTGTTGTGATTTAGTGCTAAAACATGTCTTTTTTAAAATGTGGTTCTCCAACTACTAACTGCCAGGAGAGCAAGTAGGACAAATTTTAAAAATTTAAGAATTTAAAAATTTAAAAATACTCTACTTGACCACCCAGAAACTTTCTCGCAGCTGATCACCACATCATCAGAAGTTTTATTTCTTTGCCAATAAAATATTAACATTCCTTGATACTTGTATCATTTTTGCAGGTACTTACAAATAGTCACATGGCATTTGTTTGATACAGAAATTAATTACTTTAATGCATACAATATAACAATTCTAAATTACTTATTAGGTTTCAAAAAAGTCTAATACTATGACAAGAATGCAATTAAAAATACTACTTTTCTGAATGGACCTTGAATTTCCAATAAGCTATTTTTAAAGATGTACATCTTTAAGACAGTTGGATAGCAGTCATTAATACAGATTACTATAATATGGTAATAATACTTAAAAGATTGTGTCTGTTTTCAAATACAAGATAATGAAAAAAGCATACAATTAATTTGCTTACCTCAGAAATTATTAATATAAAATTTGTAATTTGCCAAGACTACCAAACCTATAGCAAGGGAACAGTTCATATAGGTGAAATACAGATTGCCTTCATCAAGTTAAACTGGGAAGCCCTCTGCAGGCTAAGACCACGTCTTTTGCAAAACTTCTGTGAGCCAATGACGAAATATGAGAAGAAGAAAAATAATTTATGAAACCAGCCTTACTGTAGTTTTCAGCAGGTCTTTGATTGATTCATCAGATTATTAGCTGGGACTGTCGTCCTCTAAGAGGCTACCCAGAAGCAGAGCGCTATCTAGGATGATCTTAGAGTTGCACTCCAAGGGAAGTGAAAATTAAAAATAGTGGAGCTGGTGTTGGGCAGAGGAGAAGCAATGCACCAGGACAGTCACTGGCCACTGGATGCAGAAGAAGAAACTAACAAGGAGCCGGAGGGAGACCTCCCCTTTTTGTTGGCTCAACAGTCTGAGACAAGGTTGCTGGCACAGCTGGGAATATTTCTGCTCCTTTGGCCCGTGGTGCCAGGAGCAAAACTGTGTACCACTTTTGTGTAAACCAAGTTCAGAGTGGCATTTCTGGAAGTAGTTGGAGAGCGAGGGACCCCATATCCACTCTCCCATCCTAATCCTGTCCCCCCGCACTCCCCCATAAGGGCCACCCCCACCAGCAATTGGGGAAATGTACAGGCAGTCAAAATAAATCTTATCCAAGCGTCAAGCAGCTTTCTATGGACCTCACAGCAGGTAGGGGCTGGTCTAAAAAACAAGCTATGATTTATCTCTTGAGTTCTGACCATCTCACAGACTTCTGGAAAACAGAGGTGGAAGGGATCTGAAGTGTTCCTTTCATCTGCCTCCCCCGAGACTTGTGTCGCACTCTCTCTAGCAAGCAATTCCATCGTGATTTTTACTGTTAGGTAATCTGTTGCGATTTGTTCCTTAATAAATGAGAATAGTCTGGATTATCTTGTCATATTACATACACAAACTATACAAATATTGAATAATACTAATTATAACTCTGTTCTACATGGTTCCCCAGTTTGACAGTGAATGGCCAGTAATTATTCTATAAATAGGGTTTCCGATGCATTGTTCATCCACCTATTTAAGTTTTCCTCAGTCAATATTACCCTATGCTGCTTATAAAAATATCAGAGCTGAAGTTTTACTAAAAATCAAGACATGCACAGTTTCTCTGTATCTACATAGCTTTAACGCTGTTACAGGTAGAAGTTAGCTTTGTGGAGGACAACACTGCTAACAAACATCTAGTTGTCTTCAAAACTGTTTTTTATTCTACTATTTTTCTGTGACTTACAGTTAATCTCATTGATCTAAAATTTATTCTGTCCTCTTTCCCTTTTTGGAAAAGTCCATGTTTTCTATTTCCAAGCTTTATGTTACCTCATTTAACTTCCATTATTTCCCAGAGATAACCATTAATGCTTGCAATTGCCTCAACAAGTTTTATATTGAGCTGTGGGATCATTTCTTCAGGGACAGCTGGTCTGAAAACATCTGACTTATCTAATACAGTGGTTTGACAGCAGTGCCAGTTTAGGTAGCACACTGCTCCTGCCTGGGCCAGGCAACCTCTGTTTTACCCCTTGGCTGCAATAGATGTCACGGCCACGGAGAGCACATCTCCTCCTCCAGACCTATTAAGTCAATAGATATCTCATAATACAACTTAGTTTCTTAACACTCTTTCTAGTCTTCCTCTTCGGTGTTGGGACTCTTATTCTAAGCTACTCAAAATTTGGTTCTCCATGCATTTTCCTTTTTTGGGCTTGTCACTTAACAAAACTAATTTTATGAATAAGTTGATGGCTGCTTTTCTAAAGTCTGACTGTTGTTCTGTTATTCTTTTTCTATCCCTTACCAAAGGTTATGAACTCTGTCATTTTATGGTCCTTCTTGCTCAATTTGTCTTCCCCCATCATGCACTTGATTTTCTTCCTATTGCCCTTAAAAAAAAAAAAAATCCAGCACTGCCCTTTCCCCTCCATTTTCTGTGCTAAAGAAAAGAAATAATGTTCCCAGTGCATTTCAAGAACTTGCTGTGGGTTTCTCTTTTTTTTTTTTAATCCCTTTGCAGCTTGGGCAGTTAAAAATCCCCATCAGCACTAGTCCCATATTAGTTTTGCCAAAACTCTGATCTGGCCAGTTTGTCGGCCTATAACAGACCAATACAGTGACAGAGCCTTTGCTCTTTTTCCACTTCGGTTATTACCAAAAAAAATTCAATTAGTCTACCTCCCTCTTCCTTCTGGGACTACAAGCTTCATTTAGGGCAAGTCTTTTCTTTCCCTTATGCCTTCCCTTCCTGTTAGAATGAAAGAAGCCAGCTTTTTCAAGGCTTGGTGCTGGAGTGCATGCTGCATGAAGGACAGAAGTCGCATTGCTGGGGTGTGTGGGGCTGACCTTGGCAGCATTGTCTGAACAAGTCCTGTCAAAAGAATGTTGCTATCACTCTTTCAAAAGCTTGCAACAGAATGGTAGAAAATGTGCTTTTTAAAGTGAGTTCTGTCAGAAGGGGTGCTATTAGAAAGCATACTGTTAAAAATGGCAGAAAGCGTGCCAGCACACATGCATCTGGAAGGCGAGTTGTCAGTGTGTGTACCCTTAGGACAGTAGGAAGTGTGCCATTCATACAAGAGCTGTTAGCATGTTACAAAGCATGCTATTAGATCACTTGTCACCCACCTGCAACTGTCACGCTGCATGCATTAGGGTGCTGGAGTGCATGATGCTGGGTGATGTGCTGCTACAGTGACGGAAGGCACACTCTTGGAAGGTGTGCTGTTGGTATGCGTGCTGCTAGGAGTCATGCTGTTTTAATGTTAGAAATTGTGCTGTTCGAAAGAGACATGCTGGCACTCATTGTTAAAATGTCAGCGTGCATGCTGCTGCCAGTGTTAGGATGTGTCTTGCAGAATGGGAGCTGTCCAGATGCGTGTCGTTGCCATGACAGAAGCATGCTGTTGAAGAGGACGTCACTGCAAAGCAAGAGGAGGAGATGTTAGAAGTCCTGCTACTGGAATAGGAAGTGTGCTGCTCGAAGGCTGCTCCTACAACACGAGCTGCTGGAATAGTAGGTTATTTGATGTTAACATTTTAGAGCGTACATTGTTACACAGTGCTGGTAGTGTTTTAGAGCATCCACTTCTGAAGAGCAAGCTGACATAACATTAGAGTGCTGTTTCAATTCAAGAAGGAAGAGAAAAGGTGTTTAATTTGTAGTCAGGTGTTTTAAAAAGTTGGGTAAATTTCAGATCTGGCTTTTCACTCCAATGGCTGCAGGAACTTCATTCTGCTTCCTTCTGCATCCAGCATGTACACTGAATGAGTCAGTCATATCCTTAAAACCAAGAGTAAAGATAATATTCAAGAGTTTTAATTCACCTAAACTTGAAGGGAGTTCCACGGATGAAGAAAAACACACCTTCCTAATTTTGCTACGTTCTCATGCCAAAGAACAAGGTATCCTATAAAGAAATCTTTTCAAGAAAATCAGAATTCTTAAGCCACCCAAAACTTAAGAACCACTCTTTTGTAAATACAGCCTTGTGTTCCAAGCTTGGATGTGTTTTCAGTGATGTTACTATGGCATAGCAATAAGGAATATATATAAATATGGATCAGAAAGTCCAGAACAGTCTGATGTACCTGCTCAGGATCACTAATACAGGCATAAACTCTAGGAAAGTTAATAAAACAGTATGAGAATGGGATTTGCACTGACAACAATACCCTTGGTAATATTCGTGAAATTGCTGATAAAATGAGGAGGCTGCACTGTTCTCAGATTATGTGAGACAAAAGATGACATGAGGGAGACAGGCAATTTAAACTATGCTAATGCATAATAATTAGCTGTGAGTAAGGCACTCAGAACAGCAAGAATGAGACAAGCTGGGTATACATACACAAAGCAGAACAGTCTGAAGAGACACAGCATCTTTAAAATGCTCTACATGAGGAGCAAATGGAAATACTTTATACTCCCCTGGTGGTTTCAGACAGCATGTCTAACAGGCGGGAGTTCCTCTTGACATTGCTGCTAAAGGCAAAGGAAAGGAAGGGTATCTTTTGGTATAGTTTGGTACATGGACAGGCTGAGAACGTTGGGGTTGATTAGCCTGGAGAAGAGAAGGCTCTGGGGAGACATTATTGTGTCCTTCCAGTACTTAAAGAGTGCCTGCAGGAAAGATGGGGAGGGACTCTTTATCACGGAACACGGTGATAGGATGAGGGGTAACGGTTTTAAACTGAAAGAGGGTAGATTTAGACTAGATATTAGGAAGAAATTCTTTATGATGAGGGTGGTGAGACACTGGAGCAGGTCGCCCAGAGAAGTTGTTGATGCCTCATCCCTGGAAGTGTTCAAGGCCAGGTTGGACGGGGCTTTGAGCAACCTGATCTAGTGGAAGGTGTCCCTGCCCATGGCAGGGGGGGTGGAACCAGATGATCTTTAAGGTCCCCTCCAACCCAAATGATTCTATGATTCTATGATTCTATGGAATGAGAAATAGGACTGCATGGAGGCACCTTTAGCAGTAGCACATATCTTTGCCTTAAGGCAAAGTCCTCTTGCTTTCAAAAGCTTTCAGCTGGTAGCAATAGAAGTTTATAGCAAGGTTTGAACTGTTTCAAAACCCCAGTGGTAAAAGGATTATCGTGCAGTTTTACAATGAAAAAATTCCTTTGAGAAATATGCAGTGTTATTGATTAATTGAAAATGAGGAGAACTCTTTATTTACCTTCTTTCAACTCTTTCCTTAATGGCAGGTTCAATGGACAGTAACACGGATTCTTACAGAAGCCGTATTTAGTAAAAGCCTTTCCCGTTCAACACTACTGTCAAACAAATACACTAGCCCAGGATAAGAAATAACTCACTAGTACCTGTCCCTTTTCCAAATGGCAGCCCATACAGTTCAATAAAACAGAGTCATCACAATATTGGCCTGATCTCCACAGGCATCAACTAATTTCCATGCATGTGAAGGTAACCACATTACATAGAGTGGATATGGTCACTAATGTTGAAATTAAACTGAAGCACAATTTTGATATATTAGTTCCAGTGAGATCCACTGAAAATGTATTTTGATACAGTGACATGACCAAGAAGAGCACCAGGCCCATTGCAACACTGGGCAGCAATTTTTGCAAGGGGAATTCAGGGAGGAAGCAGGGGAGGCCTATCACCTGTGAACACTGGGGCAGGCAACACTACAGCGTGCCAAGTCCTGGGGCTAAAATGTGTTCAGTAACACTACAGAAATTCACCCTGAGATTTAGGAGGCTCCCTGTTGTTTTCTCCAACAGCAGTTGGGAGGAAATCGAAGGAGTAAGTACCTGCTTACAGCAATCACACTAAGAGATGTGACTACAGAGACATATTTGCTTAGTCTCAATTTACATCTTCAAGCACTTAGTATAATTTTTTTTTTCTGCTATTTCAAGTTTTAGACCCAAGTAAGGCACTTTTGTCTACATTTAAGAAGTAACTAAGTTCTGTCAGGCTGTTTCAGCAAGAAGTGCTGGGATTTTTCCAATCAAAGTGAGAGGATATTCAGAAAAACTATTTGTCCTATGCCAAATAAAAATTAAGAGTATTAAGCAGAACCATTAATGTATACCTAGTGCTTTGCAAGAGGTCAAAACAGAAACTAGCAACTGTCCTTTACAGTCAAATGAAATGGCCACATATTGCAGCATATCAGACTACTCAACAATGATCTTCAAATTCTTCCTGCCCATATCAGAAGCTACACTGTGTAGCATGGCAGAACTGAACCATTGGCAGATGACTCAGTTTTCTTGAAGAAAGATTAGCCAAAACAAAAAAGAAAAGTTCTCACTGATAAGAAACAAGAGGACCTGTTGAGCATTTAATTTCCTCAGTTAAAGAAAAACTAACCTCCTCAAATCTTACATGAAGCCATCTCTACAATTCCTTTGACTGTGCAGAGCACATGCGCTCAACTGCAAGCACAGGCACCACACTGATAAGGGCCTCTGTTCAGCATGCCCAGTCCCTACCTGGCCAATGCCATGGCCAGTGTGCAAACCACTTGCTCCCTGGCAGCACCCGTCTCCCCAGTCCTGCGCTGCCACACCAGCCCCTCCCCGGGCACTCTGATTCCTGGAGCAGAACAGGAGGGAAGAACAGGGAGAAATGGGTTTCCCCACCCAGGCAGAGCAGAGCACAGAGGTTTTCTATTATTATTGCATGTGCTGAGTTTGATTCTCCGTTGAGAAGGAGCTACTTCAAACTGTTCCATGGCAAAATTATTTATCTTCACAAATAGTTGTGTACAGTAACATAGTGGGTTTATATTGCTGACTATTCAACATCTGCCATGAATCCCTTCAGAATATCACACATAGATGAACAATTTGATCACTCGCAAATCAGAAATAGCTGCCCTGCATTCACTGTGGGTGCATTCATGCCGCAGATACATGCTTTTGGTCCCAGAACTGGTGCTTGCTGTGATAACTGTGAATTCTTTAAGCACAGCTAATTCATCTACAGTCTCTATCATTCTACTGTTTTCAGCATCTGTTCCTGATGCTCAGCAGAGGAGGGCATGTTGATAACATATCCCTCTGCAAACTGTGCATTCCCACACCTGCATGGATTTTATCTAAGGGGCCTCTACCCTATAAAAGTGGCTGTCCTTGGGCACTCTGAGTTTTAGAGCCCTGAGTTGAGCCCAGCCACAACTCTGCTCATGTGTTTCCAGTGGGCTCAGCTGTGAACCCACAATGCCTGTAGACTGCACTGCAAGCCCAGGTTGTGAACTGGGCTGCCTGCAGCGGCAGTGCTATCTCTAATCTATACATCCTGCAAGCAGTGATGGCCCCATGCGATAGTACAGCTGTTCAACTACTGCAAAAAAGGTTCCTTATTAAAGACATTTATTGCCTTCCAACCCCTCCAAAACCACAAAAAAACAGAAGCATAAAACCAAGGCAAATCACGAATTTGCGTCTTCAAGATGTAACTCACTGGAGAAGATTCTTATTGCAACTTTCTGGTAGGACATTATTGCGGAGAGTAGAGCTACTTATTTTGGACCAGAAGAAGAGAAACAGGAATAATTAAAACCTGAAATTAACTGTCATTTAATTTGATTTACCTTATATGTCCAGTCTTCATGTATACTGGCTCAAATGTAAAAGCCTGTAATTTCTATATGACAGGCTAATTTGGACACACTGTGCTGTACTGTTTGAAAGAAACAATGTGCCAGTGAAACAACTGATGAGTAATTATTTGGCAGATCTTTCTTATTCACAATGACACCCTCAGAGTGACTTTGATAACGCAAAACTAAATTGTGTCTGTCACCTGTTAAAAACGTCTCAGGAAGGAAAATTGCAACAGATATCTCTCTAAGTATCATTCAGTTCCCAAATTCCAGGCTATTGTTTCAATTGGGAGCTTTTTTTTTGAAATTCAGAACTCCCCTTGTGCAGGATATCTGTGACATCCAGCACCAGCATCTCTACAGATGGATTCCTGGAAGCTGTCTGCAACATTGACAGTATCAGAGTGATAACTACCCCATTTATGCTCTTTCCCAAAACCCAAGAAGTTTACTATGCCGTCTAATTTATCAGGAAAATGCAAACAAGTTGACTTGTAGCCTAAATATACCCTGGGGGAATTGTTCTGAGAGACCTGAAAGAATTCAGCTAAGATATGGCTGACACACAACTAAACAAAGTCTTTGTTTTACTTCTAAGTGAGAAATCTCAAAATAGAACCCCAGTAGGTGGTAAAGGTAGCAAGAGCTGTAGCTTTTTTGAGGACTGCTAATAATGATCTCGGAAATTACAGAGCCCTGAGCCCTATATCCACATCTGGCAAATGGTTTAAATGACAAAAACAGTACACATCAAGAAATCTTGATCTGAGAAAAACTGTGTTATTGTGTTTCTTAAAAGGATTAACAGCTCTCCAAATATTTCAAGTCATTTTGCACACCTCAGTGAAGTAGGAAGAGTCAGTAAATCAGGAGGTGAACCAGCTGGCAACCTATTTAGACTGCCGAGTTCTTCAGCATCCTACACAAAAAGCTTAAACACTGCAGAAGTCTGCACTTCCAGTGTTCCTTTGTTCAGGGATAGATAGCAAAGAATATGGCAGGTCATCAGTGCATAAGGTGAACAGCTAGACCCTCGGGTTCCAGTCACCAAAAGCACGTCAAGTTTCCCTCCTGATTTGTGGAAATTTGAATGAAGTCTAAAAAGTGAAAATGAGCTTGTTTTTTAAATGCACATCAGCAATGGCTCACTCCTATGATCTTTAGGTAAAGTTTTCGCTGAAGTCCATAAAAAGACAAATAATACAAGAAAGACTCCAAGTACAGATTTATTGCCTTACTCCAGGGAGTTGTTTTTCCATTTTGCAGAAATGTTTGCCTGTAGGTGTCCCAGATCTGTTTTGGGGACACTGGACAAGGAAATTAGACCTACCGCTTGCCTGATTCTCAGGGATTCTCACCTTACCTGAGCTGGTGGCAGATTCTGTGTCCCTGTTTGTTTCGCCCTGGACCACAGAAATCCGTTACTCTCTGCTTCTCCATGAGGATGGGGGGAACTGGTGGTGAGCCAGGATTTCCATCTGAGATGTAATCCCAACAGAGACACTGCCCGGGAGCTGCTGTGATGAAAGAGGTTTGCAAGGGAAAGCTCTGTCCACAAATAACATCTTGTAAGTGCTTCCCTTGACAGTGGAAGGCAATTCAATGAGCAGACACTGACTCCCTTCCAGGGCATTTTGCAGTCTTCTCCTTTCCTCTCCAATGTAAAAGTCAAAATACATAGTGCTTCTTGTTACTGAATAGAGATATTCAGTCTGAACTGAACACCAAAAAGAGTCAATGAAGAATTAATTTCTAAAATTCTGCTCAGAGACAGCCTGTTGCAATGCAACTCAGCCAGTGCAAGATACGGTAGCTAGTGCAGGTTAATACTAGGACTGGCGTTTTTTAGTTCCAGCAATTAATGCTGATTTCAGTTGTTCTAAGTACTAGAAATACTTTAAGATTGGAGAAAATTACATCCGTTTCATACCATGGGTTTTCTCTAAATACGTTAATTGCTTTCCTGAGATAAATGGGT
The DNA here is from genome assembly GCF_965183815.1 of Platalea leucorodia. NCBI lineage: Eukaryota > Metazoa > Chordata > Aves > Pelecaniformes > Threskiornithidae > Platalea > Platalea leucorodia. The sequence continues at coordinate 46,790 of NC_138829.1, read as the reverse complement.
TTTTTTCCATAATCTCATTTCATCACTGCCTATACAGAACTGGCACTCTCTGTTACATGGTAAGCTTTTGACCTAGGTAAGCTTGACTTGTTGACAGCTGGTTATTAGGCTGCCTGTTTGAAGCAGAAGACTGAAGCCCAGAGGCAATATTCAGCAGCGTTACACTGTCCAAGCACATACTGCTATCTTTTCATTTGTCATAAGCCTCATTGGTAGGAAAATTAGATTTCACCTGACATTTTCATGTAAATCATAATTTCAGCTGAGAAAATGGCATCGTTTTCATGAGGGTTAAACAAATTTTTTGCATTTAGAGTCAACAAATGGTGTGTGAAGATGATCTACCCAGGACTGGGAGCTCATTTCATCTGTCAGCTGTATCTTCTGCTGTTTGGATCTTAGTACTTTTCTATTTAAACCAAAGGACTATACTTCCCCTTGAATGGGCCAGATTCCATCTCTGTGGATGTTAATGAGGGATACTTATCACCTGAATGTAAGAATTTGCATTTTAGTCACACATTCTTTCTGACTTATTAGATGCTATTGCCACAATTTAACATTCGCCTGGCTGGAAGTACAGTCTGATTACCAGAGACAAAAAGGGTTTAAGCCAATTTCTGCAGCAAAACTACTTCTCATATGAAGTCTGGAAAGATTTCTTTCCAAGAGTGCAGTCCTCAGCAGCATACACACTCATTACTAGAGGCAGCAGCAGAGTCCTGCCTGCACATCACAGGGCTGCCTACGTGGGTCTTGGGCACAGACCACACCAGCTACCAGATCATTGTAATGATGGACCCGCAGTCACCTCTGTATCTGCCCCCATCAGTGAGTTTATCCTCAATATCTCAGTAAGACAGGCAGTACCACTGATCTGGGAGCCTCTGCCAAGCCAGTGTAGGGCTCTGTGTCTTCAGTACATGAACTAGCACAGATAAACAAAATATCCCTTCTCTGACTGCTCCCCCACACCCTTGCTGGGTATGACACAGATTTATGCAAGGCAAATATCTCTGAAAAAACGTGAGCACTGGGCTGTCTGTGCCCACTATAGTAAATAGCACGGGAGGACTGCTCTCAAAGACACTTCAGCTGAACAAGCAAAGCACCTTCTCACGTGGCAGGTGCCTCAGTGGGGGTTTCAGTATGTCATTTTGAATCACAGTTTTGCATCATTTGAAAACAGAAATACAGTTTGGATCGTAGAAGTCCCCTGTGAAATTTTACTTTTAAAGTGTTCATAAATATTTTCTATGGGAAGCAAATTTTTCATCAGAAAGTCATTTTGTCAAAAAGTTGTCTGCTAGCTGACTGCAGCCCTTTTGGTGCCTGCCAGGGAACAGGCATCGTCTCTGCCCTGGGCACATACTGGCATTGAGAGGGAAGAGTGGACCTCTGCTGCTCTTCACTTCTCAGCTTCTCATCTGCCACAATACAACTCAGAGGTCACTGCCCATTCTTTCTGGGATTGGCATCATTCTGCCTGGGTCACCCAGGTCAACTCCCAGATCAGCATAGGTCATGCACACCTGCACTGCAATCAGTCAATGGCTATAAACTGTTTGGAAGGGATAGGTGAGGAAGGAGAGTTGGGGTGCGATGGTTGCCCTCTATGTAAAAGAACGGATTGAGCGCACAGAGCTGTCTTTGAAAAACAGTGAATTACAGGTCGAGAGCTTATGGGTAAAAATTAAGGGCCAAGCCAACAAAGGAAACCTCGTAGCTGGTGTTTACTACAGGCCACCCAGCCAAGGGGAGCCTGTTGATGAAGCATTCTTATTTCAACTGCAGGAAGCATCACGCTCACAGGCTCTGATCCTGCTGGGGTACTTCATCCACCCTGACAGCTGCTGGAAAAGTGGCATAGCAATCTGCAAGCGGTCCAGAAGATTCTTGGAGTGCACCAAGGAAACTTTCTGAATCCAGGTGACAGCCTGATCAGAGGAGAAGTGTTACTGGACCAATTGCTCACCAACATGGAAGAACTAATTAGAGAGGTCAAGATTGGTGGCAGCCGGGGCTGAAGTGATCTTGCCTGGGTGGATTTCACAGTCTTGAGGGATATGGGCCAGGTGAAGAATAGATTTTTAGGAGAGCAAACTTTCAGTTGTTTAAGGAATTAGTGGATGGGGCCCCCTGGGAAACTGCCCTCAGGGATAAAGGAGCTGAGTAGAGCTGGCAGCTCTTTAAGGACATTATACTTAGTGTGCAAGAGCTCTCAATCCCCACGTGTAAGAAATTGGGCAAGGAAGGCAGGAGACCGGCATGGCTCAGTAAGGACCTCCTGGTCAAACTAGAGTGTAAGAAGGAGATGCACAGGCAGTGGAACCAGGGACATGTATCCTGGGAAGAATATAGGGACACTACCTGGATCGGTAGGGATGGGATCAGGAAAGCTAAGGCACAGTTGGACCTGGATTTGGCAAGCGATGCAAATAATAATAAGGGCTTTTACAGGTATGTTGGCCAGAAAAGGAAGACTAAAGAAAATGTACCCCCCACAGTAAATAAGACAGGAGAGCTGATGACAACTGACATGGAGAAGGCTGAGGCACTCAACAATTTTTTTTCCTGTTTTCAATGACAATCACTCTTCCCATATCTCTCAAGCCCCTGAATGTCAAGGCAGGGGCTGAGGGAATCCCCAGTATTAATACAGACTGGGGGATGCATGGATTGAGAACAGCCCTGTGGAGAAAGGCTTAGAGATACTTGTGGATGAAAAATTGAACATGAGCTGGCAATGTGCACTCGCACCCCAGAAAGCCAACCCTATCCTGGGCTGCGTAACAGGAAGCATGGCCAGCTGGTTGAGGGAGGTGATTCTCTCCCTCTGCTCTGCTCTCATGAGACCTCACCTGCAGCAGTGTGTCCCCAACACAAGAAAGACATGGTCCTGTTAAAGCGGGTCCAGAGGATGACCACAAAAAATGATCAGAGGAATGGAACACCTCTCCTATGAAGAAAGGCTGAGAGAATTCAGGTTGTTCAGCCTAGAGAAAAGAAGGCTTCGGGGAGACCTTGTTGCGGCCTTTCAATATATAAAGGGGACTTATAAGAACAACAAAGAGAGACTTTTCACCAGGGCTTGTTGTGGCAACACAAGGGGAAATGTTTGTAAACTGAAAGAGGGTAGATTTAAATTAGATACTAGGAAGAAATTTTTTGTGATGAGGGTGGTGAGACACTGGAACAGGTTGCCCGGAGAAGTTGTGGATGCCCCATCATTGGAAGTGTTCAAGGTCAGGTTGGACGGGTCTTTGAGGAAATCGATCTAGTGAAAGATGTCCCTGCCCATGGCAGGGGGGTTGGACTAGATGATCTTCAAAGGTCCCTTACAACCCAAATCATTCTGTAATTCTATGATTCTGTGACCTGACGTGCACAAAGCAGGTTTACAGAAAGAATTATCTCCTCCTCATTCCAGCATACTTTATCACTGCGAGTGGCAATACCAAAAGTCTTCTGTAATACCAGATGTCTTCTATTCTCTGTGATGACAGGTAGTTACTTGCAACATTCAGAGAACAGAGGAGTTTAATGGCACTGGGACAGTTGTCTGAGGATTTTCCAGTTCAGTTCAGTTGCCAGGTTTTCATACTTTTAATTTCATATTTCTCTATTCCTCTTTAGCTTACATTCCAGTTGCAGTTTTTCCTTAGGATGCATCTGCAGTCTGAGCACAGTCCAAGGCTACTATTGGGACTAAGTCATCTTGGTTTGTACAGCATGAACACAAGTCCACGCTCAGTGGCAATGCAACACTTGATGAGGGGACAGGAGGAAAATAATGCAAAACTTCAGAATCATCCTGCCCTTCAATACTGAGGCAATGGTTCAATTGCTGTGTGAATTGACTATAAGATGTGTGCCTTGCTAGCCACCCCAATATCACAGGCACCCCTGTGGCAATATTCTCTGATTATAGGTACTTCCCATAAGACCTGTGTCACTGCCAGCCTTTGCTCAGGCTGTGCACAGAAATGCATACACGTCAGCACAAGTGAGCTCGTTTACCATAGTGTGTGCATGAACAGCTGGCATGGAAACACATTGGACTTGCATCTTCCACCTCTTCAGCACCAGCGCTTAGCAAAGCCCAAGAGGAAGAGAAAAAAATACCATTTCTATTCATCACTGCTAGGACATATCTTCATCCAGAAAAACTTTAGTTAGAAAATACTCATCAGCAAAGCTCTGCAAATCAGTTCCAGCATTAGCCTCAATCAGACTTTTCTTCCTTCAAAAGTCTGCAATACTCCATCACCTGCTGCAGCTCCCTGGCCCTGTAAGCACTGTACATCTGTCCCTGCTAGCCCACCCCAGCTGAGCTTGCCACCAACTCTGCTCTGCCACAGCTCAGAGGCAGCCCAAACCTAGCACAGGCTTGGTTTGCAGAGATGTAGCATCCCCTGATCCTCTCTTCCTGGGCCCAGGTAGGTTTATGCACCTTGCAACTATGTGCCAGGATAATTTTGTACTCTCAAATCAAAATGTCACATTGTACCAATAAAACTTATTAAAGTTTTGATCTATTATGTCAATTCTACTAGCTTTTCAGCAAAAACTGTCATTTACTTTAAAAGATTTTAAACCAGCTTAATAAGTCTACACATATTCTGGAGAGACTGAACCATTTAAGTACAAGGAGAGGAGAGGTCCTTTAGGACTTCAGCTATTTCACAGTTCTGTGCAAAGTTTCTGTACTCTTAAGCAAAATATAAACATGGTAAATATCCCATTAGATGGGGAGTGGGAAGTTGCGGCTTTGGAACATGGTTTCACATTCAGTTTAATAAAAATGACTGTTTGCAGAGCTACCTGCTCTCTTCGGAGGCATTTGAGGCCTACATACGAACAAAGATATATATTTTTATCATTTATCATGACAACTACTGTGTCCCAAGAAGGTTTCTCATTGTGTTTCTGTATCCTTAGAGAAAGCCTTTGATAATGCACTGACACACCTGCAGTCTTTGTACCCTTTGCTTTTGTCAAATTTACATGATGGGAGAACCCACTGGGTACAGAAAGGATTTGAGAAGAGATGGGCCTTGCCTTCCCTTTTCTTGAAGAATCAGTGCAATGCAAATATTCTCTGCCAAATAATTTCTTGATACCTCTGTCTTATTTCACTCTCTGACCCTTGACATTTTATTTAGTGCTGTTAAGTGCCAGCAGTCCCAGCAAGTAAGCTTTGTATATTTTACTTCTTTACCAGCATCACTAAAGGCGGTACACAGTTAAATAGCAGAGTTCCCTGAAACAGAAGTGAGAAAATCTGAGGGCAGTCCCAGCACTGATGGCAACCTGCATGAAATACTGATCAAAAAGAGGCTGTTTTCATGACCACGCTTTGTCCCTTGTCCGAAAAATTTTAGCACAAATAAACAAGACAATGTCTTACCATGCATTCATGCAACACCTGGCATAGTCTTGGCTGTGACACAAAAAGCTATGTTTAAAAATTGCTAAGTCAGAAAACAAACTATTTCAAAGATAAGTCTTGCCAGATGTAAAGCTTTCTTATACTTTGCCACAGCCAGTGGTTATCCAGTATTTTGTTTTCTCCTGCTGTTCAATATGTGTCTTAGGCCTTATTTATTGCACTCTATTCAAGCCAAACTCTTAAGATAAAAAAATTAATTTTCTTCTCGAGTCTTCCTTTACTAATCACAATTATCATACTAGACAGTCTCATGAGCATTAGTTTATTTTTGTGACACTTCTGAAAGCTGAGGAAGGACTAAGTCACCCTCACCTATGAAAGACTGAGGAACAAAGAGACAGAGTTTCACAGGTCAGTTAAATCTAGTTACAAGAAATTATTACAACTTATCATAGAATCATAGAATCGTTTAGGTTGGAAAGATTTTAGGTTTAAGATCATCAAGTCCAACCATAAACCTAACACTACCACGTCCACCACTGAACCATGTCCCTAAGCGCCACATCTACCCATCTTTCAAATACCTCCAGGGATGGGGACTCAACCACATCCCTGGGAAGCCTGTTCTGGTGCCTGACAGCCCTTTCAATGAAGAAGTTTTTCCTAATATCCAATCTAAACCTCCCCTGGCACAACTTGAGGTCGTTTCCTCTCGTCCTATCACTTGTTACTTGGGAGCAGAGACCAACGCCCACCTCTCTCCAACCTCCTTTCAGGTAGTTGTAGAGAGCAATAAGGTCTTCCCTGAGCCACTGGTACCTTGCACTCAGAATTTTTTTAATTCACTCCTCCTGAGGATGAAATGAATGAAAGAGTTTGCCCAAATTTTCTTCCACGGAAAATTGACATAAATTACATGACAAACTATTGACCTGTTCACCAGAATTCAGATGTTTTGCTTTATCACCAGTTATAGGATATAGTCTGACAAAAGCTCCCCTACAATCACACCACCACAGTAAATCACTGATTCTTCATTTTCAATAGGCTGTTGATTAACATGGGTGATGTAAATCACCTGTTCTAGCTGTGATCTGATTGAAAACAAGCCTAGCACAGCCACACAGGTTGCTTGAATAAAGAAGGCATTAAGATAGTCAAGGGTTTAAAGGAATTCACTAGTTATTTTAGCTAGTGCAGAAAAGGTGGTATTTCTCATACTCCATTACTACTCTAAAGAGGAGCAATATATTGTGGCTACTTATGGTGTCTCTGATCATGCAAGCTTTGCTCAGATAACTGCTTTGAGCCTGATGCTTCTTCCAAGTCCAGGCTGACCTGCTGGGATGACGGTCTGGGTGCTCTTAACAAAGGCATCAGTTACTGTAGACTGTTCTAGCTAGCAGAGTTGCCCAGGAAGACAACAGGCAAAGAGCAAGGGGGCTGGCCAGAGTCTGGGAATAGTGGGATTTCATCCTGAGAATCTAAACACCGACTTTTTGGACAAATGGCATCAGAAGATCTAGCCCTCCTTTCAGTGGTACTGACTGGCACAAGAGCAAGTGGGCACTTAAAAATCTGAAGAAAGTCCCCTAAGTAGCAAAGAATTGCATGTGCTGTGAAAGAAGGTACTGTGGCAGCCTACAGAAGTTTATTCTGCATGTGGTGGATGGAGGTCACCTGCTCTCTGTGGCAAGGTAAGAAGAATTAGCCTTAGTCTGCAGCACTGATGTTCAAGGCAACATATTTGGAAAAACTTAAAGCTTTAGGCGTTTCAGTCTCCTAAGGAGGAGGTTGCTGGAATCAAATATTTCTCATTAGAAGTTTACAAACCCAGTCAGGGAAGGTCTAGATATGTCTGGTTCTCTGTTAATAAAGGTTGCTGCAAGTGGCATCTTACCATCTTTTCTAGCTTAAGTGAGAAGTAGTCCTACTATAAAGGTAAAAGGACTTTATCTTTTTTGGAAACAAGCTAAATTAATTTTTAAATCTTTTCCTCAAAATATAAGCTATTAGAAAACTTAACAAGAGAACAAGAAATCTCAGCTGCAGAATAGAATTATGCAGTGCTGAGGTACACACCCATTCTTTAATTATAGTCCTCCTAGGAATGTCAAAATCTCTGTTACAGCCAAATTGGTGCTAGATTGGTGAACTTCAGGAATGAGTGTATGTTATGTTTATGAAACGTGTTGCATCTTGTATCCAAGATACAAACTGTTGTATGTCGTGTTTTGCTGGTGACTGTCACCAGAGCTGAGTATAGAAAGGAAACAGTCATTTTTGAAGGTTTTGAGAACTCAGTGTGGCTTTTTCTCAAAGGACAAAAATCTCTTTAGAAGACTTTAAAGCATACTTCTAAGAATGTCTTCATTAAAACACTTACAAAATCAAGAAGTAATAGAAAACATAGACATTTATCAAAATCAAAACGTTTTGTTCCATAAAACCAAGGACAGATTATTTCAGCATTATAATGAAAAGCAAGCACTCCCAAAAGCAGGTGTTTTTTTCTTTTTTCCCCAAAGAACTCACATATATTCAGTTGTGCCTTTCCCAACTGAAATCTGACCGCTCAAGATCATTCGAGTACTCAGAGCTGACCAAATGCGTAACCAGCAGTTCTCTCTTCCCCCTTTGAAAGGCTCCTGGGTACTCTATATTCTACATAATGTTCTGTTCCTGCTGTGCTCTAACGACTCTCTCTGAACCTCTCCAGTTCCTCCCTGAGCAGCGCAGAGAGGAAACTCTGTCCTGGATCCCTCTGTCCATGTAGTTCCCCACTGTGCCTCTTGCAGGATCTGCTATGCTGGTCTCCTGTTCCTACCGGCCCTTCACCCCTGAGCAGTCAGTGCCAAACACATTGCTGCCTCCTTCAGAGCAGGAGGGTTGTGTTTGCCACTGCTCACCCTAGGGAAGTGCAATGCCCTCTTCTTGCTCCTGAGAAAGGCTGTGGGACGGATTGTGTTGCAAGGGGAACAAGAAGGAGGTGCAGAAGATTAGGTTTTACTGATAAATCAGCAAGATTTTGAAAACATCATATAGCGCTGTGAGACTCACTTCCATCCCGTGCCTTTTAAAGCTAGAAAAAAATCTGAATCCACAGACTTTTCTAAATCTGCATCTCTCCTTACTTTTTTGTATCTTATTGTTCTGAAGGCAGCTGTTCCCAGGGCTGAGGTGGAGTCCTGCCATCTTCTCTGCATGGTGAAACTCTGCAAACTAAAGAAGGAATGTGAAGGGAAAGAGAATCAGGAGGAACAAAGGGGAAACAGGCAGAAAGGTGTATGAAAGGGACCATTGGCCTCTAAACCCCAGTCAGTTGCTGTACTGGGTTTACAGGGCAAAGCGTTAGCAGCCGGGGGAGCTGCAGTGCTGGCTACTCTGAGGAGAGACCAGGGGCTGCCCCATGCCAGTTCCAGCCAGCCCCAACAGACCCACCACAGGACACCGCTGAGCAAAGCTGGTGGGGCCTCTGTGATAATGTATTTAAGAAAGGGTAAAAAATGCTGCACAGCATCTGTGAGAGAGGAGTGATGGGGGAAAAAAAGTGCGAGAAAAAGTTTCAAAAGAAAAAACATGTGCTACAGAATTTTATGAGGACGCACACATGTTTTGGCAACAGGTCTGCAGACCAGGCAAGGGTTACTGGTACTGCTAGGGCCCTGAGTTGTGGCTGCACAAGTGCTGGCAAGTGATGGCAGATGCCAGTGGAGGGAGGCTTGCGACTGGCAGCAGCTGATGCTGCCACACTGCCAGCCCCTGTTGCCAAAACACGTGTGCATCCTCTGTAGCACATGTTGTTTCTTTTGAAACTTTTTTCTATCCAAATAAAAAAAATCACTGATGTTGGCCCCCTGGCCACCTCGGAAATATATTCAAGGTCATAGCAATAGAGAGGAATTATAGCAGGTGGAATTCACTGCACATGCAGTGGTGGCAGGGAACCAACAGAATGAGGAAAGTGATGGACTCCAAACCAGCCATTTTCTCTCAGAGAAGACATCTTGGCACTGCAAGAGCTAATTCTGCATATACATCAGCTCTAGGCTCAAGAGATGTTCAAAGAAAAACAGAATGTAAGGAACTAGTGGAAAAGGAAAAAATCATTATGCATAAATCCACAATGTTCTGGCATCTTCAATATTGTATAAAATTCTTCCCTTAAAATACCACATAAGAAATGAAATAAGTTACAGAGAATGGCAACAAGCGTGATAACAGCATAGTACTGCTTCTGTATAAGGAACATTGAATACAGACTGTGAGACTTCAAGTTGTTGACTGAATATTAGAAGGTGTAATGGTAGCCTGTGAAGCAATAAATATAATAGAGAACTCTTCCCTATTTCATGTGATTCAAAAAGGCAATTTCAAAACAGCAAATACTACGTTTAAGACAGGCAGAAGACTTTCTCATACAACACAATTAGGTTAAGGAGCTTATTTCCAGGATGCTATAGAGAAGTATAAATAGATTCAAAAAGAGACTTAAAGTCATGGACGTATTTCAGCACCTGTGCAGTATCAGTAGCTGGACATGGTTTCTGGCTGAGTAATGCCTGTATTGGCATTCCTGTAGGAACAGGTACCTTCGTGGGTGCCAGCTAGCCAGGAACTGCAAACTGCACATAAACATCCCATGTGGCGCCGAGACAGGGTGTAGCCCACAGCCACCTGCTGCTTGTAAGGTCCTCAGCAGGGTTGGATCTAGGTGGCTGTTGAGGTCAGGCAGACGACAGTCTGTCCCATAGCAGATGTGCACTTCTTGAGACAGAACAGTTCTAGGAGTTTAGCAACGGTCTTGTCTTTAGTTTAACATTTTCTGTTGGTTCGGTTTTTAAAGATGACTTATTTGAAGGAACACAGAATATGACTAAGCTGTCCATCACCCAAACTCAAAAGCCAGAAATCACTGTAGTAACCAGATCTACTGGATGATGCAGGTGATAAGGATTTGAATAAAACCTTTGGTCTTCTATTAATAGATGCAGTCACACACTGGCCCTTGGCACAAAGATGCATCAAAGCAGCTTTGTGCTACAGAGCTGTACTGGGTGTTGGTACCAGGGGCCTGCAGGGCTGCCTTCTGTAGGAAGAGGTCAGGGGCTGCCCCATGCCAGACATCTGGTTCCATCCAGCTCCACAAAGGACCCACCACGGGCCAGTGGTAAGCCCATCAGCAAAGCTGGTGGTGCCGCTGTGAAAATATATTTAAGAAAGGGCAAAACAACACACAGGCAGTGAGGACTGAGGAAAAAAAACTGTGAAAAAGAAGCCTGTGAACACCCAGGTCAAAGAAGAAGGAGGGGGAGGTGGCACTCCAGGCACCGGAGCAGAGATTCTCCTTGCAGCCTGTGGGAGAGACCACAGTGAAGCAGATATCCACACTGGCAAAATGGGGTGGGGGGAAGGAGTTGTTTCAATTTGTCCTTGTTTCTCACCCACCAAATCTATTTTAATTGGCAATAAATTAAATTAATTTTCCCCAAGTCAAGTCTGTTCCACCCTTGCCAGTAATTGGTGAGTAATCTTCTTGTATTTATCTCGACCCATCAGTTTTTCCATCTTATCTTGTCCCCCTGTCCTGTTGAGGAGGGGGATTGAAAGAGCGGCTTGGTGGGCACCTGGTGGCCAGCCAAGTTCAGCCCACCACAAGAGCTCGCTGGAGTGATGTCATGGCCAAGCAGAGGGGTGCCCCGTCATACAGAGTGGCAGTCACCAGTGAGCGATGCCTCCTGGGGCCACCCCTCCCAGGGGTATTTCCACATGCAGTAATGTCTCCCTTCACAGCACTGAAGGCTGAGAATCTGGACGTTTTTCTGGTAGCTAAGTAATCCTATCAGGGAGCTGAGGTTGTCACAAAATGTTTTTGTTTGGCCAGAGTTGGTCACAGTGGGAGCACACTTGCTCTCCCCTAAGACCTTGCCTTACCTTCAGCTTGCATTTCAAATGGTACTTTCTTCTGTCCATACAATAAGGATGAAAGAGTTTGATAGTTGTGTATCATGATCCTAAGTAGGCAGACCCTAAGCCTTTCTTAATTGTTTAGGTAATAGCTTCAAATGTAGGTATTTTACTAGTACACAGAAATCACCCATCCTTATCAAGAACAACATAAAAACATCTGTAACAGTTTGTCTCAAAGCTTCATCCCATCTGTCTCTGGCAGGCTTAAGTTATGCCTTAACAGGAGTTTAAGAAAGCATGGGAATATATGCCTCTCCTTAGTACTTTCCCAGCTTCCAGCAATTTGCAGCACAGGGACTTCCTGAGCCAGGTTTGGTTTAAATAACCCAGTGTAAAGTTAAATCACCTAGACTGATTAAGTTGGTTGCTGTTACAACAGCCCTAATATGCAACATTTCCATCAAAAAACATCTCATAGTGTGCCCTGTTACCACCCAGAGATAAATATGTCATTACTGAACTTAATGCATATTGGGAAAAGCATGACTATACTTTTCTCTGGGAGCCAGCCTGCTGCTCCACTGTCTCCAGTTTCACCACGATCATGGCCATGTAGAAAGCAGCCTCATCCCCCTCCGAACACTTGAGCTCCTGCAGAGCAAAATAAAATCACAGACCCTGGTTCAGGCCACTGAGTAGGAGTTGTCTGAACCCTTATGAGACAAATCATTTCTGGTTGTGCCTTTTTATTGTGTAGTAGTTGTACAGATATGCTTTTAGAAACCCTAGAATTTAGAATCACAACAAATATTTTTATCCCTCTCTCTGAAGCCTCAATGTACACATACATTTGCAGAAAGAAGCATGCACGATTCAACACAGAACAAATTTGGAGCTTGGGAAAAAAGCCAGCTCTGAGTTTTCTTATTATTTTCCCATTGGCCGTTATATACTGCAATTCTGAAATATTAATACATAATTCTTCACTTTCTAGTACTTTAATTTCTGAAGATGCTAAGTAACTTGGCAGATATTCATAAAGGGCACAGCAAACTCCTGTCTGCAAGGTTTTCATGCTGATAAGAGGCTGTGTTGAAATCAATGACGTTAAATGATATGGGGTTTGCTTAAGGTACTGAAAGAAGGTAGACTTCAACCACATCATAAGAATACATTACTTTTCATAATGACATTTGGCTTTTCCTTACTTCCCTTGAATAAAGGAACCAAAACCATCAGTATCCAACCAAAGGTGGATTGAATGATGTCTTTCAGAACTGAAAAAGAACTCTTCTATGAAGATGGAACAAAAGAACAATGAAATAACGTTTCTGAGAAAAAGACCAAGTTCTAAAGTCAGACCTGTTCATTAAAAATAAGAAGTTCTTCCCATTCTGAATTTTAAATGGAATTTTCCTTCCTTGTATTCATGAGCATGTCACCTAGCATGTCACCACTTTTTTCAGATATATTCCTATTCAAATAACTTGAATGATCTCAATTAGCCTTGCAAGTGCTTCAGACACACATGGGTCAGTTTACATTTGAAAAAACAGGGGGGAAAAAAGCCCCACTGTTCACAACACCAGATAGCCTATGAGCAGAAAGAACCCTATTATGCTGCTGCAATAGTTTCAAAAGTAGCTGCTAAAGGGAAAGAAGAGGAAAGTATAATAGTTCAGATGTCAATTCTAGCTTCTTTCTTAAGAAGATGGTTGATGACTGCGAAGGGTAGGGAAACGGAGTAGATCTCTCCTGTTGCAGAGTTAGAGTGATGCAGGATCTTTGGTAGGTGGAATTCTCCACCACACAACTTTTCACCTGTGCCTGTCAAAGGCAAGCTTGTTTGTGTGCCTGACCCAAACTCTTGCATGAAAAAACAGCTAAGAACATACATAAATCGAAATCACTTCAATTTTCTGGATTTTGTTATAACTATTTAAACATAGTGCCTTGTGATTTGCTTGTTACACTATAAAGTATCTTCTTAAAAAAATTGTGTGTCATAGGTGTTCTGGCAAATGTCAAATAGCTGGAATAATTAAAAAACATACAAGTAAAAAGACAGAAAAACATTTCTAGGAAGTGTTAGCTATCTGGACAAAGAACACTAAATTTCTGAAAGTCTTTGAAATTTTGTCTCAGTTTTCTAGATTAAATTTCCCGTTGGTAATCACTAGTAACTCCAATGGGGTCTGTTCATTTAGTCACAGGAAAATTTGACTGATTTCCACATCAGCTGACATAAACAAGCATGTATAATCTTCCATACATAACTAGGAGGAAGGTTTCAGGTTTTTAGCACGCAAGCAAACCTTCCTCACTGTGTGTGAAAACTGCTTTTGTAATTAAAGGCCCATCTTCCCATCTCCCTTCCCCCAGATAACAAAACAAGTGCCTCCCCCCACCCTCAACACACACACACTTTGCACTTTGTATTTTCTAGCTTTTCTTGTAACCTGGACTGCTCAGGAGGCTTAGCAGATCATTTAGAAACGCCTGGTTTTGTATGGATGACTAGGTGCTGACTCAGGAAGAGTCCAGTTCTGGTTTTATGATACTGGTTTACCTGCACTGAAACGATTGTTACTACGCATGCCCTTTAGCTGTCCAGATGTCATGCTAGGTGTTGAGGTGGGGTGTACTACACTAACACTGTTGGACTGTTAAAGAAGGTACAATTTATCTGAAATTTAAACCTAAATTTTCACTGCCTAAGGTGAAAGTGAAACATGATTAAAAACAACAGAACCACACCACCAGGTATTGCAGGGAAAGACTTCAGAAAAGAACAAGTTTCCTTCATAGCACAGTTCCCTCTGCTTTCCTTTTCATGTTGCAGAGTGTTTTGAAAAAAATATGTTTCTCTCCATTGCACCAGAGACCTCCCAGACTTTCCTGTTATTTCATGGCAGAGCCTAGCAGATAAATGCTGGGCATCCTACAGACAAAGAGTGCCTGGAGTAAGGCAGAGGGGGCACCTTTTATCTTCATCCTTCCACCCTTGTAATTTATGCATTCTTCCTGTGGTCATCTCCTAAAGACTGCCAGGTTTTTGAGAGAATGGACTATGTAATTTTACACACGTGGACCATACTTGTAAAATAAGATTCATGGTAGTTAATAGGAAACAGTCTGTACCAAAGTTTATTATTAGAAAAAGCACCACAGGAAGACAGCAAGGATGCAGCAGATACCTTTGAACAATTTTCACACGCCCTTGCACTACCTCACATATGAGCTTGTAGTACTTTCTAGATAATAGATTTTAGTAGAACCATGAAATGGTAGCCCTTGTGCTTTGGAAAAGACAGGAGTATCTGCTGTGCTCAGATGAATGTTATGTCAACTTGATCAGTCAGGATTAAGTATTTTATGCAATAAAACTAATTCTTTTTCTGAGGATCTTACAAGGAGGTGACTCTTCTTCCTAGTTCAGGAGAAATCAACTCATACTACCTCCTTGTTTCAACTGCTGCTTTACGCTGTAGTCAGATCTATCTCCTGAAATGCAAAGGAATTGTTAATTCCTTTTGTAGAGATAGGGCTGGAATACAAACAGGGAACCTCATTCCTGTTATTTCTAGACATGTTCCTTAGCAGGAACTTCCTGTCCTGTTCGCAAGGGTTCACAATTCAGCCTGAATGCACAGAAATATTTACATCATGATCTGTCCTAGGAGTTTTACAGTGTAGGCAAATGATGCAGGCACGAAACGCTCAACTGCCACTCAGAGCTGAGTTGTGTTCTGCACTCAACAGCTGATGGTTCCTTGCCTACCAGAGCAGAATTATAATTAGCACAATTCATGTGATGTTCCTTTAGTGCCTATTCTTCAGCAGCAAGGCCAGTACGCAATCGTATTGCCTCAGACTCATGTCTATCCTTTCTTTTAACACTATCAAATGAAAGCAAAAGAAGGATGAATATATGTACATTTGCTCACTTAGCCAAGCATTAATAACAAGGGTCTGTCAACAGAGACATGGGTTTGGAGCACTGCTCAATTCATGTTTAGCGGTGGGCTTGGCAGTGCTGGGTTAACGGTTGGACTCGATGATCTTAAGGGTCTTTTCCAACCTAAACGATTCTATGATTCTATGTGACATTTATTGCCAGATGCTCTGAGCCATAGAAGAAGACTGGAACAACTGAGTTAGATGGGAAGTCTCAGAGGCAAGGAGGGTCACCCATATTTGCTGTTATATGGGAACGTACTTTTATGTGAGCTGAATATTGCCTTTAGGGCTGGATTTGCCTGGGAGAAGAAATAAGCTTGAAGATACAGATCACTGACTGCTGGTACACAAATAGCTTTTGTTTGCACAATAAAGGTTTTAAAACATCTGGAAAATAGAACAGATGAATGTTACAAACATCTGGGATGCACTAGAACCTCAGATTTTCAGTTGCAAAGTTTCGTGCTTTTAGCAAGCAAGTGACTAGAAGGGGGAAAAAATGCCTCTGTCTCTTGCAGGGCAGATGGTAGCTTGGGGAATAGTTGGCTTCAGTTTTTGCATCTAATTGAATTCTGGCCTGCCTAGCGCTACCCAGCACTCATTTGTGCTCAAACTAGTGTTTCTCTCTTCACTAAACAGCCACAGGTAGGCATTGTCAGCCTGCAGCAAACATTAGAGTTGTTTCACTGCTGTTTGTTTGGAATGTAATAAGTGGTGACCACCTCCAGCTGCTCTAGGGATTGAGGATCCCTCCTCCTGGCTGCCGGAGCCCAGGGGTTTCCATCCGCAGGCAAGGGACACAGCTGCCACTTTCCCGTTTGCAGGTTCAACCAGTACCAAAGCCGAGGAGGTATCACGGAGGCACACACACGACATGGACACAGCCGGCTGCACAGACTGCCGTAGACAAGGCACTGCTTTCCACAGCACCCATAGATAGGGCTGACACAAAACATAATCGCAGGCAGCTAAGTCCCTTCCTCCTCTTTGGTCAGGGTTGACGGTCACTAGCGAAGGCACACACCCCCCACTCTCTAGAGTCACAAGCACACGCGCATTCACGAGTCTCCTGAATTATCGACATGATACATGCACCAACCCCCACACACCAGGTTTGGGGAAGGTACAAGCACTGTCCCCCACCGCCCTTGAGAAGGTAAAAGTAAAGCGATTCAGGAAACAGACCAGCTTTCTCTCTGATGAATGAAGTGGTAGGCAGCACAATTGACATTGGCTATTAATTACTTCCCTGTGTGAACAAGACTTCAAAACCTTATGTTTCCTTAGGTTTGCTTTTTTTAAAATTCCAGGTAACTAGATTATCTCAAACTTGCTTTTACTAGCCATTTTGTATTAAGATATAGTTATAGATTTGCTTGAGTGTGACATTATCTGCATTCCCATCACCACGCTCTCACTGAAATCTCATACACTCACCCTTGGCTTCCGCAGTCAGTAAAACTCCATGTAAAACCAGAGGTGACATAAAAGAAGCAAATTAAAACTCCATCAGGAACAAATAGACCTGGAGTGAAGAAAGCAGAGAGACTTGCCTAGCTGACTGAGGACATTTTTCAAACTAGAAAGATAAGAATTTTGCATTTACTTGTTTTATATAGGAAGCAATATTCTTCAGATCATGGAAAGAAATGTAAAAAGGATGTATTCACAGTATAGGTGGAAGATGTTTCCTAATAAAAAATTCATTAACCCATATATGTGACTTGGAACAAATAAAAAATGGGCAAAAAATAAAGTTGTCTTACCAATTCTGTGATTTCTTCACCATAATTCATAACTCTGCTGTTGTTAAGGATGTATATTGGTACCTGTGTCACTGGACTCAGGAGTATCCAAGAATCAGGGAAGCATCTTTCTTAGATCCCAAGTGTTACCCAGAGCTGACTGCACACAGCAGTGCTATAAGACATGGCTAGTCTTGATGGCATCACACGTGTTTTCTTCAGCCTCGACACATGAATTCAAGTCTCAAATCTGAATTTCACTTGGCTATCAATCTCTGTTTCTATGGAGATGTTGTTTAAAAGGTGAAAGGGTTTATGAGTCAAGCTCATTGGCTGTCCACAGTTTGCTTGGGAAGCGTTTTAGGGTCACCAAAATCAGAAGTCAGTGCTGTCTGTTTATTATCGGAAAATTAGCTCCACCCCAGCCAGAGCCAGTACAGGCCTTCTGGATTCTCCAGACATGGCTTCTTGGTCAGAGTCCTGGGATACCACTGTTATTTGGCTCACTCTATCACCTCTGGGTGCAGCCCTACATACTGCTTGGCTGCTCAGGAGATCCTGCTCCTTGTTTGTGTTTCAGACATTATCCACAGCAGAGAATGACTGATGCAATATAATGAATACAAACCAGAAATAAGGTGATGGGTGTTGAGATGCCATTTCAACACATATGAGTACACTTCTGCTTTTTGGATTAAAGGTAATGTCTTAGGACTCAGTACAAAGATCTTCCTGATAAAGATCATTGTTGATGTCAGATATTTTCAATACATAAATAGATACACAAATAACACATAAATACCTAAATATTTGAAACAGCAAACTTTCACAAAACAAATATTCCAAATAATTTTGTATTTCAGCATTCCCTTGTTCGTTGTCTTCTGATGGTATGCTTAACAGAGAGTGACAGTGCTAACTACATTGGCTGGATCTGAAAAGAACTCTTTCAAGTTTTCTTTTATATATTGGTAATAACAATATATTAATGTTGATATTTTCTGTCATGTTCAGACTTGACTCTCTAAAAGCCCTCTACTGGTTTCAATTCTTTCTGTAAATCTGTGATCGTCTTATTTGGTGAAGTCCTGCACAGCTTTCATCCAGGCATGAGAGCATTGATGACTGATGACAGATCAGATAGGAAATTTCAAAATATAAAAAGAAGAAAAATAGCAAAATTAGAACCAGTGAAAGCCTTAGCCTTTAAAGCCAAGGGTGAAACATGGGTCTGCTTTGAATCTGCTTTCCCAAGCAAATTGTAGTTCATTGTAGAAGATCTACTTAGCTTCTTGTTTTAAAGAATAGATCAGCTTACAGTCACTGAGTCCAAAGTTATGTTGTGTTACCTGCAGTTCCAGAACTCTTCTCTCATTCTAAGGATCACCTTTCTTTTTTTGATTTGGTGAATACTGGTTGAATACTTTTACAAGGTATCACAACTGGGAATAAATGGAATAGCAATTATTGCTACCATTTGTTCTCCAGCATTTGCTTGTTCTGTTTTGTTCTGCAGGTTTTCAACAGCATGGTAGTTGCAGCATTCCTCTGAGCAGTTCAGTGTGCATCTCTGACAGTAAGTAAAAGCAGATGCCCTAGGTAAAGGATAAGAGCAGAGCAAGTGTATACTGATACTACCCTAGAAATCCAGAAGTGTGGCCATAAATTTAACAATCTTGCATGGACTTTATTCCATTAACTTTTATAGTTTATTTTTAACCAGTGTAACCTTCAAGAATCTGCAGCATCTCATGGGAAGAGTTTCCAGTTTAACTATGAATCATTTGCAGGAATCTCCCTTCCACTATGCGCTTCCTATTTCTCAGTGTCACCTGTAGCTCATGTTCAGCAATTAATTGTCTGTGGTCTCCAAGCAAAGTCAGGAATCATAGCCTCACCCTGCACTGCAGCACTTCTCTCCTGCTCACATGCAGCCTCACCACAGTGCCTCAATTCTGAGCCAAACAAGGTGTTGAGGTGGCATCTGCTCCTTTAGACATCAGCTGTTTCCATCCACTAATGGCATCCTACCAGAAATTTAAGTCTTCCTCATATAGGTAACTATTTTTGGCTTTGCCCTTCTTTCTTGCCATCTGTGCAAATACTAACAAAAGAAAACTGGAAAAATCCATTCCATTTCTTGATTTTAATTAAAACATTTTGCCACAGTTTGGAATAAGGAAGATGGCACCAATATTTGGTAAAGTCTAACAGTTGCTGTTCACTGACAAGTATTCCTTCCAAAATAGTATTTAATTCCAATGCACATATAAATCACAAATGTTACCACAGTTGAAACCCATTTCTGAGTCTTCAAAGAGCTTGAAAAGAGAAGAAAGACAACATCAAAACATGGAAAAAGACAGAGACACCAAAGAATCTGGGGTTTAATAATTAGCTTAAATTCATATTTAAATGATTGAAATTTAATTTAAATTGCATAATTTAATTTTTTATATAAATAATTAATCTCTGATACTTACCTTCCAGATGTATTTGTACAGGATGATCATAATCCAACTGAGTCTTCTTTTGACAAGGCTGAACAAGCTAAACTGCCATATTCCCATATCAGAAACAAACTCTCCATTCTCTCGGTCACCTGTTCAGCCATTTAAATCACACAAAATGCAGCAGGCCTTGATTAAATTGTGGAACTCCATGTTATAAAATAATGTGGAAAAAATAAATGGGTTAAAAGACAGCTGGTAAAATTCATAAAGGATAGGTCCATCAGTGGCCATTATGTCTCAAATCTTGAAATTCCTGTTAGCTGGAAAAGAAATCCAGACATAGGATTCCCCTTCTCCTGAAAATCAGCTCCCAAGTTAAAGCAGAAATTCTTGTTTGAATTAGAAGTACTTTATCTTGTATGATGCACTATCAAGTTTCATAGCATTTCTGTTAATACAGCCTACAAGGCCATTTGCTTTTCTTGTACACTATTCCCATTCTCATCTATGTTACTGCTACCTTCTACTGTTATGTCAACAGCAAATTTTACCAAAAATTCCTTTCTTTTGTTAACAGTTTTGAGGTCATGTTCTGCATCTTAGCCAATATTGTGCCATGACTCAAGTGATCAAATGCTTAAAGTTCAGCTAAATTAGGGCTTTGTGGTTTTCTTTGGCTAGAAAATCAGTTCTCTCACCCAAGATCAATCATTAGCTTAGTCTAGCACATTTATACTAGAGATATATTTATGTGATTTTTTTCCCCCCTGTTTACCTTCCATTTCTGAATATTCTTTTCCTCAAAATCTGCTCTACAGCCCTGACACCACTGAAATCAAATGAAAGGCTTCTGATTCCTTGTATTACACCCACCTACTGCTCTACCACCTGTCTCAATACAGTCACCCTCTTCATTAATCACCAGTCTGGGGATAAGACTTGCAATCATATGCCAGGCCAGCTGAGCTCCAATGGCCTGACTCCTCAGCACTCTGAAATGTTTAGGCACATCTAGGCTCGCACCCTTTCCAAAAAGAATGAGAGGAAGGAGTGTTACTCTAGAATTATGCTGCACATGGTATTTAAGCCCTTTAAATACATTTAAATACTATTGCAATGCAGTGTCCCTCTTTGCAAGTTTTGCTATAACTCCAATTTTCCTTTACACATTTTTACTTTGACTAAGAAATCATTGAGTACAACTGATAAAAATTCTTGAACCTTATTTACCTCATTAGCAGATCATAAGAATTATAGGGCACTGTCATTTAGCATATTCTTCTCATGAATGGTCGTAGCTCCCTGCTGAAATTTCATTATTAAAGTCTGTTCCTGCTGATGTAAGAGTACACAGAAATAAGCACAGTTAAATTTGTTATTCAGACTGAAAAAAGTACACAGGAAAAACTTAATTGGTTTAACAACCCCCACTATAGTAAAACAAAGACAAATATGAATGCTAAACATTAGCACTCTTTCAAATTCTGACATAAAAATGTAGGATTAAAACTGCTATTTTAAAATAGAAAATCTAAAAATGCATTTTTTTTGTATACTTAGTGTTTTAGACTAGAAATAGTAGTGAAAATAGAGTGTGCTAAAAATAATCTTTAGCAAATACCCTGGTTATATGTAATATTTATTATTTCTTCCAAAAATAATGAGTCAGCTATACTCATGAGACAGGTTGCAGGCTTTCTTTTCATGCTGCAGTGCCCTCTCCTGGATGTAGTGAAAATACTTGATTGATTACTGTAGATCTGTATGTCAAAAGGGTTGCAGCAACATAATTCATAAGAAAAAAAATCAGTTAAAACCAGGATTAATCTAGGTGTCTCACTGATGTGTTTTAGAACCTAGAAAAAATTATTAAATCATTAAGCTATTAAATCTAAATATCTTGGAAGAAATAGAATTAATATGAAAAATCTGAGCTGTTACACATTAGATCAGTTCATAAGATCATAGAATAACTCAATCGGGAAGAGATCTCTGGGGTCTCTGCCCCAGCCCCCGCTCAGGACAGGGTCAGTCCTGGGCTCAGACCAGGTTGCTCAGGGCTTTACCCCGTTGGCTTTCAAAAACCTCCACAGACAGAGATCCCTGATAAAGATGTTCAACAGCACAGGTCCCAGGACAGAACCTGCTCTGCTCTGATTGTCACTAGGCCAGCACTCTCTGGGTCCAGCCACCCAGCCAGGTCTTACCCATCTGTTTAATAACTCAACCAGACCATAGCATCTTATTGTGGAGAACTGTGGGAGACAGTGTTCAAAGCCTTGTTACAGTTGAGATAAATGGCATTCATCGCTCTTTCTTCATCCACAAATGGATGTCATTTTATGCTAGAAGGCAATCAGGTTGGTCAGGTGTGATTTCACTTGGTAAGTATGTGCCAGCTGTTCCCAATCACCTTCTTCTCCTTTGTGAGATTTCCTCCCAGAAATCTGAGAGGACTCCCTCCATTATTTTCTCAGGAACCAAAGTGAATTCAATCCACGTGCAGTTTCCTGGATCATTCTTTTGGCCTTCTCTGAAGGTGGGTGTGACAATTTCCTTTCCCCAATCATCATGGACCTCCCTGATCTCCTCAACCTTTCAGCCAGGTAATACACTATTGCCATTGCTGGTAACAGGCCATAAACTCTGTACAGAGCTTGCAAGGCCTCAGGACAGAGGCTTGTCAGGTCTGCTCTGTCTGAATTTTTCTTGACCTGCCTGCAGCTTTGTTTTACTTGGTTCACCTTGAACAGTGTTTTTCCTAATTAATCAGTTGTCTATCACTAATTTGTTTTGCTTTGTTTATTTTTGTATTATACCAACATGGTTTCTTGACTAACATAATGATGTAGTGTAGGAAAATACAGGCCTGGTATAATAGCAGAGGTTTGAGAGGTGGAGATGCAGGATGCAGCACAGAGGAGCGCAGGCGTGGGGTGATAAGAGATGGGGCACAGGCTGGTATGGGAGACCTCATAGCTATAAACAACACACTTCTAGTGAATGGTCAGGTAGAAAAATGCAGACTTAGAGCTGGACAAAACTGTCTTTAGGTGTAACAAAGAGAACAAGGAAACCATATGTAAGGGACTGCTTTGGACTGTGTCTGTCTCAACACCGCTGTTGCATCACCCCCCCACCTCCTGACCTCAACACCCCGTTTTCAGAGGAGTTGCTGGACCAAACTGCGCTTGTGCACGCGTTGGCGGGAAAGGAGACCGCCACGCGTAGCGCGGACGACACGTACTGCACATATGAAAATGGGCACTGCGCATGGGCGAACCCCCCTATAAAAGGACTACGTGCTCCACCCTGGGGGCTGCTGGCTGGCCCTCGCTCCTCCCTTTCCCTCTGAGGACATTGGCTACTCGCCCGCACGGGGCGTGAACCCAGGGAACGTCGCTGGACCGATGGTGGTGGTGGCTATCCCTATCGCATCTCCTCCTCTGCTTGGTTAGGCATTCTGACTCTCCCCTTCCTCCTTCTCTCTGTCCTGTCGCTGTCCCCTTGTTTGAGAGAATAAAGTTGAAAGGGCTGTACGGCATCTGACCTCGTTTGCGTCTTAATCTCGTCCTTGGGATTGTATCGCAACCTCCCCCGAGATTGGATCGGGACACCATATCTAACATAGGGAAAAGCCACAATTCAGATGCAACATGAAGCTGCAGAATGGAGCTGAAGAAAAAAAAAAGGTTTGAAAGCATGATAACAAACATATAAAAATGACCCCTAGTGGATCCTACAGTGAGGAAGAAGAAACCATCAACATGAACAACATACTTGTCCTGGCAAAGGACTCCAGATGCTGTCGACTTGCTGTAACACCCCCTCACCCCACCTCCAACACGAGAGCGATACTATTGGCCTGAGGACCTAAAGGAGTAGTGGAACTGTGAGCATAGCACCAAGAAAAGTGGAAGCAAGGAAGCACGAGTATAATAGTGTTAATGGTTTTATTGCTATTGTTCCTATTATTATTAACACATTTCTACATATACATATTCTTTCTCTTTCTTGGGTCACAGCAACCCCATGCAACGCTACAGGCTTGGGGAAGAGTGGCTGGAGAGCTGCCCAGCAGAAAAGGACCTGGAGGTTTTGGTTGACAGCCAGCTGAACGTGAGCCAGCACTGTGCCCAGGTGGCCAAGAAGGTCAATAGCATCCTGGCTTGTATCAGAAACAGCGTGGCCAGCAGGACCAGGGAAGGGATTGTCCCCTGTACTTGGCACTGGTGAGGCCGCGCCTTGAATCCTGTGTCCAGTTTTGGGTCCCTCACTACAAGGACATGGAGGTGCTGGAGCATGGCCAGAGAAGGGCAACGAAGCTGGTGAAGGGTCTAGAGAACAAGTCCTATGTGGAGCGGCTGAGGGATCTGGGGTTGTTTAGTCTGGAGGAGGCTCAGGAGAGACCTTATCGCTCTCTACAGCGGCCTGAAAGGAGGTTGTAGCAAGGTGGGGGTCGGTCTCTTCTCCCAAGTAACAAGCGATAGGACAAGAGGAAACGGCGTCAAGTTGTGCCAGGGCAGGTTTAGGTTGGATATTGGGAAAAACGCCTTCACTGAAAGGGTGGTCAGGCACTGGCACAGGCTGCCCAGGGAGGTGGCTGAGTTCCCATCCGTGGAGGTATTTAAAAGCCACGTAGATGTGGTGCTTAGGGACATGGTTTAGTGCTGGACTTGGCAGCACTAGGTTAATGGTTGGACTTGATGATCTTGAAGGTCTTTTCCAACCTAGATGATTCTATGATTCTAATGATTCTCAGATTAAACTGTGAAGATTTCAATTACGCATATAGTAATTCTTGGCCTTATATATAAAGCGTGTTTTCTCTTTGCCCACAAATGAGATTTTGAGCTTAACACAGCACAGACACCACCATCTCCTTGCCCCACTCCTCAGTGAGGCCCTGAGCTATCCCAAAGCCCAGGGCCCGACGGCCACGCTCTCCAACACCCGCGCAGTGCTGAGCCCCAGCCCCTGCCGTGCCGCGTGCCGCGGCTGGCACTGGGGATTGTGCCCTGCAGCGCCTCCCGGCCACGACGGTCGGTCAGCCTTGTGCTGCCAGCAGCAGCACGTCCAGCCCCTTCTGTGCCAAGGCAGCTGGTGCAAGGGGTCTGCCTCAGCCTTGCGTTTGCCTGGCAGGGGCAGCAGAGCCAGGCACAGAGGCCACACATGGACACCTGCTGTGCTGGGGCAAGCTGTCACCTCCTGCTGTCCCTTCCTGCTGCCTCCTCCCACGGGACTGCAAGCCTGCCCGAGGCCTCCAGAGCATGGCTCACTGTGCGTGTCCTGCACCCACAGCTGCTGTGGTTTGTCATTTCTAAGGAATACAAGAGATGTAATTCATAATAAGCGTTGTCTGAAAGTAAAATATTTTTGCTGTGCAGTAACACAGAGAATCAAATTGCAGTAGATTTTCAACCTCATTGAGGTAAATTTAAAACATTTGGAAAGTATTAAAGACTTGAAGGCTTTCATGAAAATTCTTTCTCCCTTAAGCTTCCTAAATGATACCTTCACAATCTTCAGTTGCATTTTGGCTACTAACATGGAATCAAGAGGTAGACATGGTGAGCTGTTATTCGTCCCAAGGCACATACTAGACCTCCAGAGTCTTAAACATTCCTCAGAATCAAAAGTTCATTTCTTCTCACTTATGCTTGTTCTTTCTCCATTGTATCGTTTATCTCCATTTATCTCAAAATAACATTTTTTTCCAAATATTTTTTGACTAGGTCCTAGTTATTGTGCTGGTTTTGACAAAAGAAGATAAAACAAACCCACAGAGAAAAGCAACACTTCTTGAAGATATAAGCCTATAAGAGAAAGGTTTGAAAACATAACATCATGATAGCTGGTTAGAATGCTTATTAGTAAGTCAACCACTTTTTCCTCTGGTGGCTTGAAGAGAGTACCACAAATGTACTCATAATTTAATTAACAATCTATTTAAAAAACATGACTCCAGTATATAAATAGAATAATTATGCCAGTCAATATCGGGAAGAAGATTTAAAGACAGCAAGAACCCTTTCAATAATTTAATTCTTTTCCACCCTTATGACAATAGTCTTCAGCATTTTATGAAAAATTTAAACTGACTAACTGGAGGTTTTTAATCAATGCTTTGATTACCCTTATTAGAAAGGGTAATTGTGCATTGTATTTACAGCTGCAGGCATGGGCAACTGCAAACACTCGTCCCTCCAAGGAAGCACGAGAAAAAGCAATGCACAGCCTCATGGCACTGAGAGGACCCCTACTCAAGGGTGCAGATGTAGGCTGGATCCATTCCAGATTGCAGAAGGCACCTGAAAAAAATTTAATTATTTCCTGTGGTAATTAGAGCATCTTTTCTACTCATTGCTAAAAAACTGCACCTCGTTTTCTAGCCCTGCAGGCAGCCAGCCACAGCATCCGTTTGTTCTTTGCTGCCAGCACCACAATATCTGTAGCATTCCATTGCACCTTTGCAGATGCTCCGGCCACCCTGCAGTGCTTCTGGGCTGTGGAAAGCACCCTTCCAGCCTCCTGGGTCTCTCCCTGTGGCTGGTGGCTCATCAACTGCTACCTCTTCAAGAGCAGCAGCAAGACTGCTGCTGCAAGACTCCAGTTGGCAGTGTCTTCCTCCCTGCGCACTCCACGTGCTCCTCAGGGGTGGTGGCACTCGGAGAGGTACAGTCACCCCTTGCTCTGTGGGTGCACCCTTACCCAGCACCACAACTGGGCAAAGCAACTGTCTTTCTCCTGGTTTCTCCGTGGAGCCAATCAACCCATCTAGTGGTGTACAGAAAGCAATGAGTAATCCAACAAAACCAGTTAAACATCCATTATGACTGTATTCTGTCACATCATATCCTTCTAATTACCTAGGCACTGTGCTTTACAAACCAGCTAGTTTGCTAAGGGTCATACAAAATACTATGCAAATACTCTTGACTCCTAGGAGAAATATGGCAACTAGCATTTCCCAACAGTGTGATTTAAATCAAGTTGCATTTTTTTAAGGCACATCATGAGAATAATATAAATGATGTCCAGGTTTCATTTCGTGTAAACTTGATCAAACGTAGCAGAATATATGAAAAAGGTTCTGAAGCTTTTCCTGTTTATGGAAATAATATCTATCAGTAAATTCAGGCAAGCTCTTTTTCAGCAGGTTATACTCACCTAATGAGGTAAGCTTGAAGGAAGTAAAACAAAAGGCATTGTAGATGGCCTAGATTTCTTCTCAGTAAAGCAAAGTTGATGAGGGCTTGGATACCCTGAAATAGGATTTTTCTAAAATTTTCCACTGACTTTAGCAAGGTCCTTCTTTCATCTTTTCCTTCTTTCACACATTGCTCCATCCTAAAAATTCTAAAGCTTGCACAGAGAGCATGAAGAATATTTAGATGCTCACTTTTTATTAGGCTAATCAAACAACCCAGAGCACAATATTTTCACTCACATTTTCTATTTTTATCCCAGTCACTGTCTTTATATCTCTGACTTTTCTTTTAATTACTTCTTGCCTTCCCTTAGTGCTCCCTCTTTTTAAATTTTCTTTCTTTGTCTCCATTTTAGTTCACCATCCTTATTTTTCACACATTCCCTTTATTTCCCTAATCCCATCGCTTTTTAAATTTTCTACTTTTATCCCATTCGCTGTCTTTCTTTCACTGTCTTTTCTTTTAAATATTTTTTGTTTTTTTCAGTGCCCTCACTCTTTAAATGTACTTTCTATACCTGTTTTAGTTAGCTGTCCCTATTTTTTATTTTTTCCCTTTATTTCCCAAATTCCCCTCTCTTTTTAAATGTTCTTTCTATTGTTAATTTTTTCCCTTCGATGTCTTAATTTTATATTAATCCTCCTCTTTCCTTAGATGCCCTTAGTTTTCGGATTTTCTTTCTATGTCTCTGTTTTAGTTTGCTATACCTGTTTTTTATTTTTTTCCTTTATTTCCCTAATTCCTATCACTTTTAAAATTTTCTCCTTTTATCCCATTCACTGTCTTTATTTCGCTGTCTTTTCTTTTAATTGTTTCTTGGGGTTTTTTAGGGCCTTCTGTCGTGGTTTAACCCCAGCCGGCAACTAAGCACCACCCAGCTGCTCACTCACTCCCCCGCAGTGGGATGAGGGTGAGAATCAGAATGGTAAAAGTGAGAACACTCCTGGGTTGAGATAAAGACAGTTTAATAGGTAAAGCAAAAGCCGTGCACACAAGCAAAGCAAAGCAAAGCAAGGAATTCATTCACCCCTTCCCATGGGCAGGCAGGTGCTCAGCCATCCCCAGGAAAGCAGGGCTCCATCACGCCTAACGGTTACTGGGGAAGACAAACGCCATCGCTCCGAACGTCCCCCCCTTCCTTCTTCTTCCCCCAGTTTCTATACTGGGCATGATGCCATACGGTATGGAATAGCCCTGGGGCCGGTCTGGGTCAGCTGTGCTGGCTGTGCCCCCTCCCAGCTTCTTGCGCACCGGGCAGAGCACGGGGAGCTGAAAAGTCCTTGACTGGTGTAAGCACTGCTGAGCAAGAACCAAAACAGCAGTGTGTTATCAACGTTATTCTCATCCTAAATCCAAACCACAGCACTATACTAGCTACTAGGAAGAAAAAAATCAACTCTATCCCAGCTGAAACCAGGACACCTTCTCTTTTTAAATCTTCTTTCCACATCTGCTTTAGTTTGCTGTCCCTATTTTTTAATTTTTCCCTTTACTTCACTAATCCCCCTCACTTTTTAAATGGTCTTTCCATGCCTACATTTTTCCCTTTGCTCTCTTTATTTTTTAATTATCTCTTGTCTTTCCTTAGTGCCATCTCTTTTAAAATTTTCTTTCTACTTCTCCATTTTAGTTCACTGTCCTTATTTTTTAATTTTTACCTTTATTTCCCTAATGCCCATGGCTTTTTAAGTTTTCTACTTTTATCCCATTCACTGTCTTTATTTCTTAATTATTTCCTGTCTTTCCTTAGTGCGGTCACTTTTTACAATTTCTGTGTCTCTGCATTTGTTTAGTTTGTTGTTGCTATTTATTAATTCTTTCCTGTCTCAATCCTTGTCTTTAAAAATTGTGTTTCTATGTCTACTTTTATCTAGTTTGGTGTCTCTGTGTTTAATTTTTTTTCTGTTTGTCCTCTACCCAGTTGCTTTTGAAATTTTCTTTCCATGTCTACTTTGATCAAGCTCCCTATCCTTATTTGTTAATAGTTTTCGGTCTGTTGTCTACCCCGTTGCTTTTAAAATTTACTTTGTATGTGTCTCTCTCTTTGTCACCCTTTCTTTATTCTGTAGGTTTTTGTCTTTCCTAATAGATGTGGCTTTTATTTTTTCTACTTCTAATTTTATCCCATCCAGTGTGTTTATTTGTTAATTCTTTTCTGTCTGTCCTACAGCCTGTGCTTCACTTTATAAACTTTCTTCATAAGTCTCCATTTGTTTAAATTGCCATCTCAGATTTTTCATTTTTTCCTCTCTTAATCCCCTGGCTTCTAAAATTTTATTTCTATATGTACCAGTAATCTAGTTTGCTGTCCCTGTTTTTAGTTCTCTGCTTACTGTCCTGTACCTCTCTGCATTTTCAAGTTTGTCTATGTTATGTCTACTTTTATCAAGGTCCCTATCTCTATTTTTAAATTCTTCTGTCCCATCGCTTGTGAATTTTTCTTTCTCTCATCTTTTATTTAGTTTGCTCTCCCTATTTTACATTTTGTTTCCATTTTCTTTACCCTGTCACTTTTAAAATTTTCTTTTTATGTCTCCATTTATCTAGTTCCCTTTCCCTTGTTTTTAATACTTTTTTCTCCTGTACCACGTTGCTTTTAAAATTTTATTTCTATGTCTCCATTTATCTAGTTCCCTGTCCCATTTTTTTCTTTCCTGTAGCACATCACTGTTTATTTTCCCTTTCGAATCTCCTTCTACATAGCTCCCTTTAACAATTTTTTACATTTCCTGCCTCTCTGTCCTGTTCCCTTTCTATTTCTCACTCTGTCCATCTTACGTTCTCTATTTTTTCTTTCCTGTGTTTGTTGCTTTTCAATTTCTCTTCCTATGACTGCCTCTGTCCAGCTGCCTGGGTACATCTGCCTGCGGGAGCTGGCTGAGGAGTGAAACAAAGGGGCTTCCGCAGACAGCTGTCTCCAGCAAGGAAGGGCCGGTCCCCACAGCAAAGAAGGATCCCTCCCAGCCATCCCCAACAAAGCGCACCCCCAGCACACAGCGCTGGGAGCTCGGTGCCTCCATTGGCCTCACATGTGAGCCACTGTGCACCTGGAAATCCTCATGGGAGTGGAGCGTTGGGGCACCCACTGCCTACTCCTGGGTGGGCAAGGGTAGGGCAGCCAGCCCTGTGGAGGAGGAAGGGGTAGAGGCAGAGAGAGAAGTCTCGGGGCGGTGAAGGTCTGCCGGCGCCAGGAGCTGCAGTGAGTCGCACATCCCCTTCTGTGTGTCCATGCCCATCCCTGCCGTGCTTCTCCAGATATCTGCCTGTCCCTGCCTCTGTCTCCCTTTTGGGCTGCCCGGCTCCCCAAAGCTTTTTGCTCTGCTGCTAGCACCGTCCTGTACACCGTCGCCTTCTCCATTTCTTTTCTGTGCCTCTCCCTTTCCGGCTTCTCATCCGCTACTGTTTCATTCTTCCCACACTGCCTTTTTCCCAATTGCTCGTGAAAAGTGCATTTCTAGGTCTCCCTCTACCCAGCGACCTGTCTCTGTTTTCAGACTCCCTTTGCTCTACACCCCAACGCTCTTCCCATGTCCTTTCCCTGTTGATCCGGCTCCCTCTCCTGATACTTATCTTCTTACTCGTATGGCCAGTACCCCATTGCTTTCTAGTTTTTCCTCTATGTCTCCATTTATCCAGTTCCGTGTCTGTGATATTTATTTCTTCCTGCATGTCCTCTACTGCAACACTTTCAAAATTTTGTTGAAATATCTTTATTTAGTTTGCTGACCCTATTTTTTTTCCTCTCTGTTCTTAATCCTTTTGCTTTTTAAACTTTCTTTCTACATCTCCATTTTAGGTCACCATCACTACTTTTAAATTTTTTTCTTATTTCTTTAACCACTATTGCTTTTAAAATTTTCTGCCTACTTTTATCCCATTCACTGTCCTTGTTTAATTATTTCTTGTCTTTCCTAAATGCCATTGCTTTCTAAAATTTCTATGTCTGCATTTTAGTTCGCTGTTGCTATTTTTTTAGTGCTTTCCTCTCTTAATCCTTTTCCTTTTAAAATGTTCTATTTTTTTCTCATTTGCTGTCATTATTTTTTTAATTATTTTTGGTTTTATTTGTATCGCTCGTTTTTCTTGGGGTTTAGTTTCCTCTCTCTTTGTTGTCTGGCGTTTTGTTTTCCCCTCTTTTTTTTTTTTTTTTTTTACATTTCTTTTTAATTATTAAACGTTTTCATATCAACCCACGAGTTTCTTTCTCACACTTACTTACCCTTCCTATTCTTCCCCCATCCCACTGTGGGGGAGTGAGTGAGCAGCTGTATGGCGCTTAGCTGCCAGCTGGGGTTAAACCATGATGCGATGTCCACTTTTATGAAGCTGCCTATTGCTATTTTTTACTTATTTGCTGTCTGTCGTGTACCCTCTCACTTTTAAAATTTTATTTTGAATGTCTACTTGTATCCAGTTCACTGTCTTCATACCTTAATTTTTTTCTCTCTGTCCTGTGCCCTGTCGCTTCTAAATTTCCTTTCTATTTCTCGGTTTTGGTTCAGTGTCACTGTTTTTTAAATTTTTCCCATCTGTCCTGTACCAAATCACTTTTTAAATTTTCCTTCTATATCTACTTTTCTCAAGCTGCATATCGCTGATTTTTAATTCTTTCCTGGCTCATGTACCATGTTGCTTTTGACATTTTCTTTCTATATCTTCTTTAACCTATTCACTGTCTTTATTTCCTTATTTCCTTAATCGCCATTGCTTTTAAAATTTTCTGTCTACTTTTATGCAATTTGCTGTCTCTATTTCTTAATAATTTCTTGTCTTTTCATAGTGCCCTCGCTGTTTAAATTTTTTCTCCATCTCTTTTAGTTTGCTGTCCCTATTTTATATTTTTTCCTTGATTTCCCTAATGCCTATCACTTTAAAAATGTTGTTCTATGCCTACTTTTTTCCCCGTCACTGTCTTTTTTTTAATTAGTTTTTGTCTTTTCTCAGTGGTGTTGCTTTTTAGATTTTCTTTCTACCTCTCCATTTTAGTTCACCATTGCTATTTCTTAATTTCTCTTTATTTCCTTCATCCCTGTTCCATTTAAAATGTTCTACTTTTATCTCATTTGCTGTCTTTATTTTTTAATTAATTTTTCTGGTTTTTCCTTAGTGCCATCGCTTTTTAAATTTTTTTTCTACTTCTCCATTTTAATTCAATGTTGCTAATATTTAATTTTTTTCCTTATTTCCTTAACCCTATTTCCTCCTTAAACTTTCTGCCTACTTTTATTGCATCTGCATTTCATTTTTTTATTTCTTGTCTTTCCTTGGTGCCCTCGCTTTTTAGATATTCTGTCTTTGTCTCTATTTTAGTTCACTGTCCCTCTTTTATATTTTCCCCTTTATTTCCCTAATCCCCCTTGCTTTTTAAATATTCTTTCTATGCCTACTTTTTTTCCCTTCAATGGCTTTATTCTTTATTATTTCTCCTCTTTCCATAGTACCCTCGATTTTTAGATTTTCTTTCTATATCTCCATTTTAGTTTGCTGTCCCTATTTTTATTTTTCCCTTTGCTTCCCTAATCCCCATTGGTTTTTAAATTGTCTACTTTTATCCCATTGGCTGTCTTTATTTTGCTGTCTTGTCTTTTAATGATTTCTTGTCTTTCCTTAGAGCCCTCTAGTTTTAAATTTTCTTTCTCCATCTCTTGAGATTGCTGTCCCTGTTTTTTTTATTTTTCCCTTTATTTCCCTAATTTTCCCGCTTGTTAAATGTTCTTTCTATGCCTGCTTTTATTCCCTTTGCTGTTTAAAATTATTTCTTTTCTTTCCTTAGTGCCATTGCTTTTTAAATGTTCTTTCTACATCAGTTTTAGTTTGCTGTCCCTATTTTTTAGTTTTTCCCTTTATTTCCCTAATCCTCCTTGCTTTTAAAATGTTCTTTCTATGCCTACTTTTTTCCCTTTGATGTCTTTCTTTTTAAATTTTTCTTCTCTTTCATTAGTTCCATCACTTTTAAAATTTTCTTTCTATGTCTCCATTTTAGTTTGCCATTGATATTTTTCAATTTTTTCCTTATTTCCTTAATCACCGTTGCTTTTAAAAGTTTCTGTCTACTTTTATGCCATTTGCTGTCTTTATTTTGCTGTCTTTATTTTTTAATCATTTCTCATCTTTCCTTAGTGCCACCGCTTTTTAAAATTTCTATCTATGTCTGTGTTTTACTGCGCTGTTGCTATGGTTTACTTCTTTCCTCTCTTAATCTTTTGGCTTCAAAAATTTACTACTTTTACCTCGTTCTCTGTTGTAATTTTTTAATTATTTTTTTCTTGTTTTTCCTTAGTGCTATTGCTTTTTAAATTTTCTTTCTACATCTCTGTTTTAGTTTGCCGTGGCTACATATTAATTTTTTTCTTATTTCCTTAATCCAATTTGCCTCTAAAATTTACTGTCTACTTTTATTCCGTTTGCTGTCTTCATTTTTTTAATTAGTTCTTGTCTTTATTAGTGCCTTTGCTGTTTAAATTTTCTGTATACATCTCTGGTTTAGTTTGCTGTCCCTATTTTTAAATTTTTCTCTTTATCTCTGTATTGCCTATTGCTTTTTAAATATTCTTTCTACCCCTACTTGTTTTCCATTCACTGCCTTTTTTAATTATTTGTTGTCTTTTCTTAGTGCTCTCACTTTTTTAGATTTTCTTTCTCTGTTTTAGTTCACCTTTTCTATTTTTAATTTTTTTTCCTTATTTCCTTTATCCCTGTTGCTTTTAAAATTTTTGTCCACTTTTATCCCATTTGTTGTCTTTCTTTCACTGCCTTTATTTTTTAATTATTTTTGTCTGTCTTTAGTGCTCTTGCTTTTAAGATTTTCTAACTCTCCGTTTTAGTTCACTGTCCCTAATTAGTTTTTCCCATTATTTCCCTAATCCCCCTCACTTTTTAAATGTTCTTTCTATGCTTACTTTTATTTCCTTTCCTGTTTAATTATTTCCTGTCTTTCCTTAGCGCCCTCACTTTTTAAATTTTCTTTCTTCATCTGTTTGAGTTTGCTATCCCGATTTCAGAATTTTTTTTCCTTTATTTTGCTAATGCCTATTGGTTTTTAATGTTGTTTCTATGCCTACTTTTATTCCCTTTGTTGTCTTTTTTTATTATTTCTTGTCTTTTCTTACTGCTGTTGTTTTTTAGATTTTATTTCTACGTCTTCATTTTAGTTTGCCATTGCTGTTTTTTAATTTCTTCCTTTTCATTAATCATTCTCTCTTTCTACCTTTATCCCATTTGCTGTTTTAATGTCTTCATTAATTCTTGTCTTTCCTCAGTGCCCTCACTCTTAAAATTTTCTTTCTATGTCTGTTTTCAGTTACTATCAACATTGTTTAATTCTTTCCTCTCCTAATCTCTTGGCTTTTAAAATGTTGCTTCTATGTCTACTTTTATCTAGTTTGCTGTCTCTATTAGTTCTTTCTTGTCTGTCCTGTACTTCATCGCTTTTTAAATTTTCCTTCTATGCCTACTTTTGTCAAGCCCCCTATCCCTATTTTTTGTTTGTTTCCTGCCTTTCATGTACCCTGTAGCTTTAAGAATTTATTTTGTATGTTTGCATTTATTTAGTTTGTGGTCCATATTGTTTAATTTTTGCGCTTTACTTCTCCTAGTCCTTGTCACTTTTAAAATGTTCTATGTCTACTTTTATCCCGTTTGATGTCTTTAGTTTTGAATTATTTCTTGCCCTTCCTTAGTGCCACCTTTTTTAACATTTTCTTTCTATGTCTCCATTCTAGTTTGCTGTCTGTACTTTTTAATCTTTTCATCTCTTAACCCCTTGGCTTTTAAAATTTTTTTTCTATGTCTACTCTTATCTACTTTGGTGTCCCTATTTTACTTTTTTGCCTGTCCTGTACCTCATTGCTTTTAAAATTTGCTTTCCATGACCACTTTTATCAACACGCCAATCCTTAGTTTTTAATTCTTTCCTGTCTGTCATTTAACACGTCACTTTTAAATTTTCTTTCTGTCTGCTTTTATCCAGTTCACTGTCTTTATATTTTATTATTTCTTGCATTTCCTTAGTGCCCTCGCTTTTTAAATTATCTGTTTATGTCTTTATTTAGTTCGCTGTCCCTGGATTTTCAAATTTTTTCTATGTCTATTTTTATCAAGCTCCCTAACTCTATATTTTCTTTCTTTCCTGTCTGTAATGCACCTCATAACTTTTAAAATGTACTTGCTATGTCTCTGTTTGTTTAGTTTGACGTCCATTTTTTTTAATTTTTTCCTCTCTTAATGTCATGGCGTTAAAAAAAAGTTTTATGTCTCTTTTTATTTAGTTTTGTGTCTCTTTTTTATTTTTTCCTGTCTTAATCCCCGTCACTTTTAAAATTTACTTTCCTTGTTTCTGTTTATTTAGTTCGCTGTCATTATTTTTCATTTTTTTCCTTTATTTCCCTAAACCCTGTTGCTTTTAATATTTTCTGTCTCCTTTTATTCAGTTCACTGTCTGTATTTTAATTTTTTTTCTTGTCTGTCCTTTACACCTTTGCTTTTCAAATTTTCTATGTCTGTGTTTCAGTTCATTGTCCTTATTTCTCAATTTTTTTCCTTTATTTTCCTAATCCTTTTTTAAATGCTCTTTGTCTACTTTTATCCCATTCACTGTTTTTATTTTTTAATTGTTTCTTGTTTTTCCTTAGTGCCATCCCTTTTTAAATGTGCCTCCTATGTCTGCTTTTATCAGGCTCCCATCCCTATTTTTAAATTCTTTCTCATCTGTCTTGTACCCTGTTGGTTTTTAAATTTATTTTCTATGTCTCAGTTTTAGTTTGCTGTCCCTATTTTTTTTTTCCTTTATTTCCTTAATCCTGATGCTTTTAAAATGTTCTTTCTATGTCTACTTTTATCCAGTTCCTGTTTCTATGTCTTAATTCTTTCCTGTCTGTCATGAACTGTGTTGCTTTTTTAAATTTTCTATGTCTACTTTTATCTCATTAACTGTCCCTATTTTTCAATTTTTTACTCTTGTAATTCTTTTAGTTTTGAAATTTTGTTTCTAGGAGTACTTTTATTTTGTTATCTGTCTCTATTTTTTTTCCTGTTTCCTATATCCTGTTGCTTTTAAAATTTTTGTTCTATGTCTAGTTTTATAAAGATGTTTCTCCCTGTTTTTTGTTTCCTGTCTGTCCAGTACCCCGTCACTTTTAAATTTTCTTTCCTCATCTATTTTTATCTAGATTGCTGTCTTTTTTTTTTTTTTTAATTCATTCTAGACTGTCCTGTACCTAGTCACTTTTAAAATTTTCTTTCTATGTCTCCATCTATTTAGCGGTTTTCGCTATTTTTTAAATTTTTTCCTCTCTTAATGTCTTCACTTCTGAATTTTTGTTTCTATGTTCACTTTTATGTATTTTTCTGTCTCTATTATTTACTTTTATCCTATCTGTCCTGTACATTGTCTGTTTTAAAATTTTCTTTTGTCTACTTTTATCCAGATGTCTAACCATATTTTATTATTATTTCCTGTCTTTCCTGTGTCATGTTGATTTTAAATTTTTTCTGCATCTACTTTCATCCAGTTCACTGTCTTTATTTTTTATTTCATTCTAGTCCATGCTGTACCCTGTTGCTTCTTAAATTTTGTTTCTATGTCTTTATTTATTTAGTTTGCTGTTCCTGGTTTTTATTTTTTTCCTTTAGTTCCTTAATCTTGTTGCTTTTAAAATTTTTTTTTCTGCATCTGCTTTTATCTAGTTCCTGTCACTATTTTTTAGTTCTTTCTTGTCTCTGGGTACTCTCTCAATTTTTAAATTTTCTTTCTATGTCTCAGTTTTAGTTTGCTGTCCCTATACTTTAATTTTTTTCCTCCTTTAATGCCTTCATTTTTCAATTTTTTTCTATGTCTACTTTTCTCTAGTTTTCTGTCCCTATTTTTTTTTTCTCCTCTGCCTTGTACCCTTTTTCTTTTTAAATTTTCTTTCTATGTGTACTTTTATAAAGCTGCCTGGTTTTTAATTCTTTCTTCACCTACCCTGTTGCAATTTAAGTTTTCTTTGTGTCTTTTATTTTTTTTCTCTTCTCTCAGTTCATCACGAAGCTTTAGAGGGTCTCTTTGGCACGCTGTTATCTCTGGAGCATAATCTGTACCGCTGTCGTGGTTTAACCCCAGCTGGCAACTAAGCACCATGCAGCCACTTGCTCACTCCCCCCTGGTGGGACGGGAGAGAGAATTGGAAGAGTAAACGTGAGAAAACTTGTGGTTTGAGATACAGACAATTTAATAAGTAAAGCAAAAGCTGTGCACGCGAGCAAAGCACAACAAGGAATTCATTCACCCCTTCCCATGGGCAGGCAGGTGCTCAGCCATCCCCAGGAAAGCAGGGCTCCATCACGCGTAACGGTTACTGGGGAAGACAAACGCCATCGCTCCGAACGTCCTCCTCCTCCTTCCCCCAGCTTTATGTGCTGAGCATGACATCCTATCGTGTGGAATAGCCCTTTGGTCAGTTGGGGTCTGCTATCCCAACTGTGTCCCCTTACAAATTCTTGTGCCCCGCCAGCCTGCTCACTAGTGGGGTGGTGTGAGAAGCAGAAAAGGCCTTCACTCTGTGTAAGCACTGCTCAGCAATAACTAAAATATCCCCATGTTATTAATGCTGTTTCCAGCACACATCCAAAACATAGCCACACTAGGTACTATGAAGAAAATTAACTCTGCCCCAGCCAAAACAAGCACAACCCCTCTCGGTTTCTCAGAACGTCTCCTAGGGTCATCCTTCTTTCTCAGAGAAGTCTTTTTGTCCTCCACCTTGCTTGCCTCCAAAGGGTCAGTGTCTACTTCACGACATCTGTACAGTTTTCAAATCCCCTCCCAAGTACCTTTGTGTCCTTGAGCTGCCTTCTATCTCTCCGGCCACCTCAGCACCCCTCTATTTCTGTCATGATGCTTCCTGCAAGTATCCTTGTGTTCCATGGCCACCCTTTAGTTCTGCAGCAGGCTTTGTATCTTCTTTATACAGAGACAGCTCTTCTTCAGGCTTACCGTTTTGCCCCAGAGCACTCTTAGACTCATAGAATCATTTAGGTTGAAAAAGATCTTTAAGATCATTAAGTCCAACCGTTAACCCAGCACTGCCAAGCCCACCACTAAACCATCTCCCTCAGCACCACATCTCCCTGGCTTTTAAATCCCCCCAGGGATGGGGACTCAGCCCCTGCCCTGGGCAGCCTGGGCCAGGCCCTGACAGCCCTTTGGGGAAGAAGTTTTTCCCCATACCCAACCCAACCCTGCCCTGGCGCAGCTTGAGGCCGTTCCCTCTCGTCCCAGCGCTTGTTCCTGGGGAGCAGAGACCGACCCCCCCGGCTCCAGCCTCCTTTCAGGCCGTTGCAGAGAGCGATGAGGGCTCCCCTCAGCCTCCTCTTCCCCAGGCTGAGCCCCCCCAGCTCCCCCAGCCGCTCCTCCCCAGCCTTGTGCTCCAGCCCCTGCCCCAGCCTCGCTGCCCTGCTCTGGCCACGCTCCAGCCCCTCCATGGCCGCCTTGGGGTGCGGGGCCCAGCGCTGAGCACAGCACTCGAGGGGCGGCCTCACCAGTGCCAAGTGCAGGGGGATAATCACTTCCTTAGTCCTGCTGGCCACACTATTCCTGATACAAGCCAGGATGCTATTGACCTTCTTGGCCACCTGAGCACACTGCTGGCTCATGTTCAGGTGGCTGTCGACCAACACCCCCAGGTCCTTTTCCACCAGGCAGCTCCCAGCCGCTCCTCCCCACGCCTGCAGCGGTGCATGGGGTTGTTGTGACCCAAGTGCAGGACCCGGCACTGAGCCTTGTTGAACCTCACACAGTTGGCCCCAGCCCATCGACCCAGCCTGGCCAGGGCCCTCTGCAGGGCCTTCCTACCCTCCAGCAGATCGACACTTCCACCCACCTCGGCGGACCAGCCCCTCCAGCCTCCCGAGTCTGGCGCGCCGCAGGCGGTCAAAGCGCAGGCGCCGCGCTCGCTGGCGGGAGCGGCAGGGAGCGCAGAGCTGCGCTGCCGTCCAGAGCGGCGAGGGAACCGGCAGGGCTCTAGGGCCATCTGGTGCGGCCAGCCGACGGGCCTCTTTGCTTTCCCTGTTTCACGTCTAATTCCTTTGCGTGCCGCAGGGCAGGGTGGTAAGTAACATCGCGCAGGTCTTATTTAAGTGGCAAGCCCTGCGCGGGAAGCCCGGGGCGGCGCAGGATGAGCGGAGGGCACCGCGGCAGAGCCCGAGGGTCACCGGCGTATCGCTCGCTCGCAGATCGCGCGCTTGCCGGCGGTCTGCTCGCGTGCACCGCTTCCTGATAATCGTAGCTGCCCCTCTCACACAAAGCAGCTTTCAGTATCTCCTCGCGTGCCTTCAGGATGTCATCAGTGTCGCTTTTTTTTTCTTTTTTTTTAATAAAATCTCTCCAGGGTCTGTTGGCTCGCTGGTGTCACTCTCCCACCCCTGATGCCACCTGCAGATGAATCCAGCAATCCCGGGGGCTTACTCTGGGGGCAAAAAAGCCGAGCCAAGGCAAAGGTATTGACCAGGTTCCCTGCGCTGCTTCCCCCGGCTGGGTCCTGGGGTGAGGGGCGCGGAGAGAAAGGGCCAGCAGCCCTCTGCGAGCTGTCAAGCGCAGAGGACTGAAATGCTGGAGCCGCTTGGGTGCTTTTTGGGGGCGAGGCAATGGCTCTGGCTGCGTGGGCTGTGAGCGGGAGCAGGGGCAGAGAAGGGCGAGGCTTGTGGCCCCCCCCCCCCCCCCCCCCCCCGTAAGGCGGCGGCGGCGGCTGCGGGCGGCCCAAGGCGGGCCGGGGTGCGAGTCCTTTGTCCCCGCGGGGAGCGCTCGGGGCGCGGGGCTCGGTGTGGTGCTGCCGCCTGGCGTCCAAAAGCGGGTACTGCAGCTCGGGTGGCGCCCGGGGGCGGTGGGGCGTTTTGGCCGTGCCTCGGTGCTGCCGCCTGGCGTCCAAAAGCGGGTACTGCAGGCCGGGAGCCGCGCAGGGGCGGTGGCGTGCACGTGATCCCCGGTGCCGGTGGCCGGTACCGGGCATGCGACAGCGCGGCGCCCGCGGGACGATGCCGCCGCAGCCGTTGCTGCCTCCCGGTAAGGAAGCGCCGCTCTCGCCGCCCGGGAGGTGCTGGCTGCTGCTGGCACGGCTGCCTCGGCCTCCGCTGCAGCCCCGCCCCGGCCCACGCCCCCGTCCTGGTGTGGAGCGGCCCCGCCCCTAGCGACGGGCCCCGCCCCTGGAGCTCCCCGGCAGGGGAAGGGCACCACCCCTAGCGACAGGCCCCGCCCCTGGAGACCACCCCGTGCGGTGTGTCAGGGCGGAGCTTAGCCGCGGGGGGCGGAGCCTTGCGGTGGTAAGGCGGAGCTTCACCGCGCATGCGCAGTGTGTAGGGGGCGGAGCCTTGCCGCGGGGGGGGCGGAGTTTTGCCCTGAAGGGCGGAGCTTTGGCCGAGCATGCGTGCTGTGTCGGGGGCGGAGCTTAGCCGCGTGGGGCGGAGCCTTGCAGTGGTAAGGCGGAGCTTTGCCACGTGAGGGCGGAGCCTCACTGGCGCATGCGCAGTGCATGGGGGGCGGAGCTTTGCAGTGGGAGGGCGGAGCTTTGCCCTGAAGGGCGGAGCTTTGGCCGAGCATGCGTGCTGTGTCAGGGGCGGAGCTTAGCCGCGGGGGGCGGAGCGCTGCCGTGTGAGGGCGGAGCTCCACGGGCGTATGCGCGCTGTGTTGGGGCGGAGCTTTGCGGCGTGGGGCGGAGCCTTGCCGCGGGGAGGGCGGAGCTTCGCTGGCGCATGCGTGCTGTGTCGGGGCGGAGCTTAGCCGCGGGGGGCGGAGCGTTGCGGTGGTAAGGCGGAGCTTTGCCGTGTGAGGGCGGAGCTCCACGGGCGCATGCGCGATGTGTCAGGGCGGAGCTTTGCCGCGTGGGGCGGAGCCTTGCCGCGGGGAGGGCGGAGCTTCGCTGGCGCATGCGTGGTGTGTGCAGGGCGGAGCTTTGCTGCAGAGGGCGGGGTTTGCCGCGGGGAGGGCGGAGCTTCGCCAGCGCATGCGCGGTGCGTCGGGGGCGGGAATGGCGCGGTGGGCGGAGGTTCCCCGCGCGGAGGGGCCGGGGTGAGCCCGGGGCGGAGGGGAGCGGAGCGGTCGTTGGGCTGCGGCTGCAGGCAGCGAGGAGGTGAGCGGGGAAAGCCCCGAGG
The DNA here is from genome assembly GCF_965183815.1 of Platalea leucorodia. Lineage (NCBI taxonomy): Eukaryota > Metazoa > Chordata > Aves > Pelecaniformes > Threskiornithidae > Platalea > Platalea leucorodia. The sequence goes on along the minus strand of NC_138829.1, from coordinate 5,998 downwards.
AGGGCGGCGGGAGGCACGGAGCGGGGAGGGTGCGGTGCCGTGTGGGAGCCGGGCGGGCGGAGCTTCCTGGAGCCGGTCCGGGGGGGCGCCGCGCCGAGCCGCTCCGCTCCGGGGCCGGGCGGCGGGGGGGCGCCGCGCCGCGCCGCTGAGCTCCGGGGCCGGGCGGCGGGGGGGGCGCCGCGCCGCGCCGCTGAGCTCCGGGGCCGGGCGGCGGGGGGGGCGCCGCGCCGCGTCGAGCCGCTCCGCTCCGGGGCCGCGCGGCGGGGGGGCGCCGCGCCGCGTCGAGCCGCTCCGCTCCGGGGCCGGGCGGCGGGGGGGGCGCCGGGTCGGCGCCGGTGGGGGGGCGCCGGCCGGAGCCGGTGGCGGGGGCTGCCCGGAGCCGTGCTGGGGGCTCGGCGGGGCTTCCACGTGCGGCGATGGCGTGGGGAACGGTGTCCCCGCAGGGTCAAAAGCAGGGAGGGCTGTGTCTCGCGGCATCTTGGAGCCCGGGGCTTTTGGTCGGCCACGTTGGTTCCCCGGGCCGTGCCGGCAGGTGTAGTTTCTATGGTCGTGGCTGCCGGGCAAACCGCTTCTCTTTTGCCTCCTCCTTTCCAGTGTCACCTTCTGCGTCCCGTGCAGAAAATCCTGCGTGCTTGATTCCGCTCGCTGCTCAGGTAATGGCGCGTCTGGGGCTGCGGGAGCGGGGAGAAACACTTGCCGGTTCAAGGACGCCACGGGTGCGCCACATCAAAGCCAGAGGAAAGGCAAATCTGCTGCCCGTGCAGAAAAGCCGAGGACAAACTGCAGGTAAGAGAGCGCACCTCGTTCCTGCAGTGCTCCCTTGGGAGTTACGGATGTTTGCCTTCCAGGCAAAAGAACAGACTTTGCCTTAGGAGAAATGAAGAGCTGCCTGTTCCCTTCTTTAGGGTCCGGTGTTTCACTTCTGGTTGGTCGTGCTAATTGGATGGGCGAGCTGGAAATAGCCTTTTGTTTTGATACGCAGAAGTAAATTGTTAGTAATACGCGGTGTCAGTAGAGTTCATTTTTGAGCACCCAGGTGCCAGTGGAAACGTAAGGAATGAAGCTCGATGGGAACTGATACTTAAATTTAGTTTTCCGTGATTTTTCTCTGCCGTTCGGGCGTGGATGGCACGGTGTCCTGTGGCTCGGTCCACGTTCTGTTCCGTGGAGCCTTCGGTCTAGGACTTTGAAGTAAGGAAGTTTGTCCTTCCAGAAAAGGGCTAGTCGCTCCTAGGATTGAGGTGTGGACTTGCAGAGTCTCTTAGGCACGTGCTCGGAATTGGAGGCGAATTTCACTTGATGTTGCTGCTGTTTGTCTTCACTTTCCTTCCTTCCCCCACGGCTCCATCAGGAGCGGGAGCTCTGAATCATCATTTTGTTTTCAGTCTCAAACACGTTTTTTTACCCAAGGAGGTGCTACGTTTAGAAGTTAATGAGTTTTGTCACAAACGCGTCGGTCGATGCGATTGCGTTGCGATTGTTAAAACCCGCAAAATAACACCAGTCTTACGGATCTGGCCTATTTCTTCCGAACACGGATTCGTCACGTGCAAATCGGGATACGGGTCGTCTGCGCTTCGTGCTGAGACAGGGATGAGCTCCCAAAGGCAAAAAATACAAGGTCGTGGGGGTTGGTTTTGTTTGTATTTGGGGGCGGGGGGGGGGGTGGATTTAAAAGAAAAAAAAGAGCGCAGTGTTGACTGGTGGCAGCCTGCAGGGCTCTTTTGCTGCCCGACCTCTCCTTTTCCTCTCTTGAACTCCTCTTTCGTGGCTGTAATTGTCGTTTGGAGAAGTTCAGAAGAGCGGTTCAGTGACTTGCCTGGGTCCGTGTGCCAGTAATACCGGGAAGGGAAGCGCTTGAACCGGTAGCAAATCAAGTTGGCTACAAGCAGAGGTTCTGAAGGAAGAACAACGATAACGGGAAGCAAATAGCAAGTTCCCAAAAAATGGGCGCGTGTCAAACGCATCCGAGTTTTACGGCCAAATGTTGTTTGGCAACATGTTCCAAACGGCTATTTTTTCCTTCCCTCGGTTGTAGTCTTTGCAAAACTTCACAAAACCAGGAAGCTTGGGACTCCTACCCAGCTTTATGCTACGGGTTTTTTTTTTTCCTCTCTCAGCAGAGTGTCAGCTGCCGCCGTTTCACCGTGGTCGCCCTTTCTTCTGCCGTGAAAGTGCAAGACGGACGGAAAGGCTCCATAGCGGTCTGCGAGTACAAGGTACGTCCGCGATGCGTGTCCGCGTTTTTCCTAAGGCGCTTGTAGTACGGACTTCAAAGTTAACGTCAAGAATGTGCCGGCTCTCCTTCCTTCTGTAGTTTTTCTAGGAACTGTTTTAACGCAGATACTAAAAGTCAAAGAAGGTCTGCGCTGGAGCGTGTTAACGCCTGTGCAAAGTCGGCTTCCCTCCGTTTATTTTGCCTTCCCGAAAGCGCAATCTTGTGTTTCTGTGCGCTTACTAGGAAAGGATATCGGGAAAACAATTTTATCCGAAAAGAGGAAAGGCAATGTTTGCAAGAGTTCAGAAGAAACAGGCTTTGTTTTTGTCATAAAAGCTGTGTGCTTTTTCAGTCAATAAGTTTTTAAAAAGGAGGATTTCAAAATACAAACCTGTATCTGCTGTATTATATAAACTATTAAAAAATAATTTTCTGTCTTTTTCCCTTTTTTCCGTCTCCGTTTTAGTTCACCCATGCGGGTTTTTAAATCACTTCCCGATGTTCTTAATCGCCGCTTCCTTTAAACACTTTCCTGACTCCTTTTCTCCTCTTTGCTGCTGCCTTTATTCCCCTGTATTTCTGTTTTAATTCTTTCTTGTCTTTCCTTAGGGCCCTCGTTTTTTGAATCTTCCTTCTCCGTCCCTCTAGTTCGCTGTCCTGTTTTTTAATTTTCCCATTTATTTCCCTAATCCCTGTGGCTTTTTCCATGTTCTAGGTTGACTTTTCCCCTGGGGGTTTAGCTGGGTTTAATTGTTTCTTCTCTTCCCTTAGTGTTCCCTCAGTGCCCTCGCTTTCTAAATTTTCCTTCCCCGATGGAGCTCCCTGTCGCTATTTATTAAGTTTTTTCCTTATTTCTTCCGTCGCCCTTGCTGTTCAAACGTCCTGCTTTCAGCTGGCAGAGAGTTAAGGTTCTTCCTAGTAGCTGGCACAGTGCTGCCGTTTGGATTTCGGATGAGCATCATGTTGGTAACGCGCTGACGTTTTGTTTGTCGCTAAGTAGCGCTGACACCACTCAAGGACCTTTCAGCTTCCCGTGCTCTGCCCGGTGCGCAAGAAGCTGGGAGGCGCCACAGGCAGCTCAGCTGCCCCAGACCGGCCGCAGCGCTATTCCCTACCGTGGGACGTCACGCTCGGTATGGAAACTGGGGGGGCGTTGGCCAGGAGTCAGCGATGGCAGCTCGGGGACGTGCTTGGCATCGGTCGGCGAGTGGTGAGCCCCTGTCTAGTGAAGCGCTTGCTTTGTATACTCTTATTGGTTTATTACTGCTACTACTGCTACTACTAGTGTTACTACTATTCTGTTGTCTTTTCCTTCAATTGTTAAACTGTTCTTACCTTAACCCCCGAGTTTTCTGACTTCGACCCTTGCAATTTTCTCCCGCGTAGCGGCTGTGTGGTGCTTGGCTGCTGGCTGGGGTTAAACCACGACAAAAGCTTCTGTCGACTTGTATTCCGTCTGCCGTTTCCATTTTTTAATTCTTCCTTGTCTCTATTAGTACCTTTGCTTTGTCCGTTTTCTTCCTACGTCTCTCTTTTAGTTCACTGTCCCTGTTTTTCATTTTTTTCTCTTTGTTGCCCTAATTCCCGTCACTCTTGAATTTTTTTTTGCTTTTATCCCGTTCCCTGTCTTTAGTTTGCAGTTAGTTCTTCTCTTTCCTTAGGGTCCTCCCTTTTAACAGCCTCGGAGGGGGCGTAGCTTCCCGCTGAGGAGCGGTTGGAGGAGGCGAGGTGGTTGTCAGCCGGGTCATCATTTAATAGTAAAGTATGAAATGGCACGTTGATTAATCATTTACCTTTTGGTTTTGTGGGAGCTGTGCTGGCTGCCTTTAGAATCAGCTGAGAATTTGAGGTGAGCTGGGTTGTAGAGGGGAGGCACCCGGGGCTGGCTATTTCACCCGAGCGCCACGGGCACTTTGTGTCTCCTGGCATCCTAGGCGCACCGAGTGACAGTCGCAGCATCTTTCTTTAGAATAGGCGTGGAGCAGGTGAGCGGAGCGGTACGGTGCTTTTGAGGAGGAGGGTGTCGCAGAAGCGGTTGGCAGTAACCAGACCGATGCTGAATACCAGCGCTGTGTTTTAGTTTGTTAGTGGGTTGTGGGTTTGTGGGTTGGGAGTTTGGTGTTGGTTTTTTTGTTTGTTTTGGGTTTTTTTTGTTTTTTTTTTTGTTTGTTTTTTGGTTTTTTTGGTTTTTTTTTTGTTTTTTTGTTTGTTTTTTGTTTTTTTTTTTTTTTGTTTCTGTGGTTTCTGTGGTTTCTGTGGTTTCTGTGGTTTCTGTGGTTTCTGTGGTTTCTGTGGTTTCTGTGGTTTCTGTGGTTTCTGTGGTTTCTGTGGTTTCTGTGGTTTCTGTGGTTTCTGTGGTTTCTGTGGTTTCTGTGGTTTCTGTGGTTTCTGTGGTTTCTGTGGTTTCTGTGGTTTCTGTGGTTTCTGTGGTTTCTGTGGTTTCTGTGGTTTTTTGTTTTGTTTTGGTTTTTTTTGTTTTTTTTGTTGTGTGGTTTTTGTGTTTTTTTTTGTTTTGTTTTAGATGACGAAGAGGAACTGGGTGAGTGCAGGAATGTTGTAGTTAGGTGTGTGGTGGTTTTCTTTTTTTTTTGAGGGTGGATTCAGATCCCTGGCCCTCTGAAAGCTCAGTTGCGGGATCAGGGCTGAGGAGGTAACAAGGATAGGAATTGCAGGGAGGGGTTATAAAGTTGGTGTCGGGGAGAGGCCTGTCCAGGAGCAGTCTCCTTTGGGAAGGGCAAAGGAGCGGGTTACTGTTGTTAGCGCGCTGCTGACGTTTGCTGAGCAGGGCAGTTCCATCCTGTGTCTGTGCGTTTTTGCTTTTGCGTAGTCTGTCTGTCTTCTGTGTCTCGTACCATGGCTTTCTCAGGTCTCGATGTTTCCGTAGCTCTTTGTGATCATCGGGCCCCTCGGGAGGCTTACCTCGAGGGCGTCTCGAACGCATCGCCTCATCGGCATAGCGTTTCTTGAGCCCTGCTTATCTTGCCGTCGTAGCTTAAAGCACGGACGTGTCCGGGAAGCGTCGCGTTCCAGATGTTTCCGAGGGATCGTCTGTTGCGGTGGCCGGCCGGGCGGTCTCCGCAGGTCTGCTTTTGAGAGTTACGTTTCTACGGTCGTCTTCAGGGGTTTCATCCCTGGTTCCTTAATGGTCTTAGGTCTTAAATCCTGGCTTGTCATGCATCCATTTATCTTTTTTAGATGGTAGTTTTATCTCCTGGGCCACGGCAGGCACCGTAGGGGTTCCGTGCCGGAGGCGTCTTCCCTACCGGAGTCGTTCCCGCTCGTGATCTTCTCGGGTCTCGAGGTCACGTCGTTTGTGGCATCTGTGTGCAGTGTCTGTCTGTGTGTCGGGGTTGGAGCCGCTCTGCCCAGGAGCGTTGCGATATTGGAGTTGGGGGTAGCATAGCCTCACGGTGATACGTCCATTTGTACAGTATCTGTAGGCAAAGATTGTACGGGCCATCTCGAGGCAAGCAGCTGTAGACAGGTGCCGCAGTTACTTCTGTTGTGTTTCGCGGGTGCCGGAGGCTGGACCGGCGCACGTAGCGAAGCGTCTTCTTCGCCTTGCCGTAGCGGAAGGTGAAACTTGGGAATCGTACGGAGCCCAAGGTTGTTTAGAGGTGCGCGGCGAGGCAGTTGCAGGGATAGCTCTGGAACCGGGGGGCTGTGCTGCAGTGGCAGCTGGGTGGTGTAAGTGTAGTGGTTTGAGTGAGCGGTGGTTGAAGGATTGTTCGGTTCCTGAATGTGCCTAACCTTGTACGTGTGAAGTATTTTATTGCAGGT